>NW_017099078.1:21223-21430 GCF_001412225.1 Nicrophorus vespilloides
GGGGGGGTTGGAGATCAAAGATCGTTACTCTTGTTTTCTACTTTTTTTTTGTATTTCGAGTGTGCTGTGTTTCGTTGATTCGAAGATGCATATGAAAGCTGAACGTTTGGGGAATCTAGCAAGTATTGATATATTACTGTGGTTTTAGCCGTTTGGCTGTAATTCGAGTTCAAATTTGAAAAATGCTCGAGAAAGCAGTGTTTTTAC
>NW_017099079.1:0-2060 GCF_001412225.1 Nicrophorus vespilloides
AAAAACAAAAAAATGACATACATATTAACGATTATGTCAACAATGACAGTTCAAAATTAAATTTTACATTAATTGACACACATAATGACAGTTATGTCAAAAGTGATAGATCAAAAATTTCAATTATTATTATTACAATTGAAATTAAATTTAGGCAAATGCAAATGCATGATTTAATTTAGATAATTAATAAATTTGACATTTATGTCAAAAGTGACAGTTAGAAAATATGATTTAATAATTAGGATGTTTAGTACTTATTGATTACTTGGCAATTTACGCGTAATGTTCGCAATTTATATATTTAATGACAACCTCATAACCATTTTCAAGTTAACAACAAAAAAATGACATACATATTAACGGTTATGTCAACAATGACAGTTCAAAATTAAATTTTACATTAATTGACAGTTATGTCAAAAGTGACAGATCAAAAATTTCAATTATTATTATTACAAATGAAATTATTTTTAGGCAAATACAAATGCATGATTTAATTTAGATAATTAATAAATTTGACATTTATGTCAAAAGTGACAGTTAGAAATTATGATTTATTAATTAGCATATTTATTACTTATCGATTACTTGGCAATTTACGGGTAATGTTCGCAATTTATATATTTAATGACAACATCATAACCATTTTCAATTTAACAACAAAAAAATGACATACATATTAACGATTATGTTAACAATGACAGTTCAAAATTAAATTTTACATTAATTGACAGTTATGTCAAAAGTGACAAATCAAAAATTTCAATTATTATTATTACAATTGAAATTATATTTAGGCAAATACAAATGCATAATTTAATTTAGATAATTAATAAATTTGACATTTATGTCAAAAGTGACAGTTATAAATTATGATTTAATAATTAGGATATTTAGTACTTATCGATTACTTGGAAATTTACGCCTAATGTTCACAATTTATATATTTAATGACAATCTCATAACGATTTTCAATTTGACAACAAAAAAATGAGATACATATTAACAGTTATGTCAAAAATGACAGTTTAAAATTAAAATTTACATTAATTGACAGACAATGTCTAAAGTGACAGATCAAAAATTTCAATTATTATTATTATTATTACAATTGAAATTATATTTAGGCAATTACAAATGCATGATTTAATTTAGATAATTAATAAATTTGACAGTGATGTCAAAAGCAACAGTTAGAAATTATGATTTAATAATTAAGATACTTGGCAATTTACGCGTAATGTACGCAATTTATATATTTAATGACAGTTATGTCAAAAATGACAACTCAAAATAATTCTGACGTAATTGACTGTCTAGTCACGGATGACAATAAATAACTACGCTAGTTGCTCACTACTTTTATTCACGATTTGTTTATTTTGTTTGTTCTTTCTTTACACTATTCCATTTCTACGTCCAGTGAATGGTATTGGGAATTAGTTATCAGTAAATGTGCGAGCAGAACGTGCCAGGAATTCAATATCAATTTAAAAAAGGAAAAGCTCAAACGGGAAATTGAATTTACTCAAACCGAATTCAGTGGGGAGGAGGCATAGAAATTAACATTTGCGAGTTGTCAGGACGATTTCAGGACGATTGCCGTTTACTGCTTAGGCGACATTCGTTAATTCATTTCGAATTTCGCTCATTGGTTCACCCCATGCGCAATTAATCCAGACTCGCCAAGAAAATCTGAATTCCACGAAGTCACCTGAACCTCTCTCTCACCCCCCATCACACGACTTCTTAACCGAGAATTAATTACAGATCACGCAATTCCGAAAATTTTATATTATATATTTAAAGTTGGATGCATGATCATAGTTGTCTTAAATTTGACAGTTTAATTTGTAGGTAAAAATAATTACTTAGTGAAAGTTTCAAAGTGGATTACGTAAAGACTAATGAACTGATGCAAATTACGAAAGGACCTGAGATTTGAATAGGTATTTAGTTTTCTCTACATTGATCGATGTTTTCGTGAAGTTGCGAACAAGCGAACTGCAGTAAAAGTGAACGTTACGCGGATCATTAGAATCGGCGTTTCCGGATTG
>NW_017099080.1:0-375 GCF_001412225.1 Nicrophorus vespilloides
AGAAAATATTATTTTGACAGTCTGGAAAAGGCATAGAGTAAAACGATTATCCTGGTAATTTTATTATAAATTCTATAAATTAAAGGAAATGATAAAATTAATTATTTTATTCTATTTTTTTAATATAAGTTAAATAAAGTTGATGGATATTAAATGAATGTAATTTAAAAAATATAATTGTTATTATCATTGCAACACTGTTAAAAAAATGATGGATATTTTTCTATAAATTTTCTTTGAAATCCTCAATATTTCATGTTACAAATATATTTGTTCTTACAAATTCAGACATTATTTATTTTTGAATGAATGATAAATTGCATTCAATACAATTCAATTTTATGTTCTGACCATCAATTATTGCTGACATATATC
>NW_017099080.1:383-1023 GCF_001412225.1 Nicrophorus vespilloides
TTATTTATTTTGTGATCGTTTAATAATTGCAGCTATGAATCAATAGAACGCTTCTTTCGTGTAAGAAAAATAGAATTGATATTTTAATACAAATATGGGCAATTTTGTCCGGCGCATCCACGATTTTTTTGAACCGCTTTTATTGTAGACTGATCATTTCTTTTATTTGAAATCTTTAATAGTACCCATAAAACATTACATTATTTAATGTCGATGTTAAAATAATTATGTTAGAGAAAAATACAAAAATAGATCGCTATAGACCCACTATTTCCGGGAAATGTATACACTTACTGAAAGACGTCGGTAAATGTTCATATAGGTAAATAAAATATATAAGTTATGTAAAGCCAAAAAAAAAACTAATCACACACACATAATTATTTTATTTATTTCTTTAAAATTTTACATATTTAAAACTTTACTAATTGCATCTTTTAACCTAACCTAACCTTGATATACAACAACAGTATTTCGTATTTATTTTTTTCAACTTTTACCGATGTACGTAGGTAGATGTAAACATTTACCGGTAAAAGTGATGCTGTCAAATTTATACTTACAAGATCTGTAAATGTACAGATTTACCGGGAAATGTATACATATACCGATTGTGTACTTTCACCGTAACATATACATA
>NW_017099081.1:0-15161 GCF_001412225.1 Nicrophorus vespilloides
ATCTTCCATCTTAACATAATTTTATTATTTAAAAATATATATATATAGATTATAAATTATTATAGGCCGGTATGGGCATTAGCCTCTTGCAGCCTTCAGAAGACACTGAGATTTAGTACACATATAAAAATATAGAGTAAACAGTAAAAAAAAAGCAAAAAGCCTTAAGATTAACACAATCAGAATGTTATTGCACTTGGTTTTGCGGAACACATTATAACCTTTCATTTAGATAAAATTCTGAATCAATCATTGGAATTTTATTATATTCGGTTAAAAAAAAAATCTGTAAATTTTATATTATTTTTTCACGAACAGACATAAAATTGTTTTTTTACTAAATTTAGGGAAAGATGGAAAACATTATTCACATAATACTAAAGGAATTTGTGATCAAATTAAGTCAACACCACTTTATAATTTCTTGCTAAACATTTAATAATATAGGAAACAACATTATTCATACAGAAATATAATGTTTTAAGGAACAACATAACTAATAATAATATGAATGGGTTTGTACAACTAAAAAATATGAAATAATATTTATTAAACAGTGAAACATAACAATTAAAGAAAACTTATTGAAAGACCTACGCCACCCTTCAAATATGAATAAAATCATCTTATTTTTGGTTGGTTTTAATGCAATGCACAAGAAAAGTTGAGCTGACAATATTATTTTGATATATTCGTTTTGAAGATTTGTACATACAAAGATTGACGATGGGTATAATAATAATTGAATTCGCCTGGGGATTTTTACTACTTTATGTGCCAAGTTATAAAGCAGTAAAAATCGTTCGTATTCAAGTTGCATACAACCGAAGCAGATTAGTGCCGAAGAAAAGCAGGCCCTGCAATATAGTTCTGCATCCTTTCGCAATATTCTTTGATACTTATTAATGGCTTTTCCGCTCGAACGATACCGTTCCAAAGTTTGATGACTAACAAGTCTAATCACCTTTAATCTCTGCTTATTACCGGACGGACACACTCCCCATTAGGAACGGAAACGCACAAAAGGGAGCACACTTTTGCTCACCTGTAGATTTGATACATTTCATCGAGCACCCCAATTTTATATTGGAAACTGATCCGGTTCGGGCGGCGCTCACTATGAACATCACCACCCCCATCCTCCACGCGTGATTCACAATGCCCACCTATCGTATGTTTTCCCAGGTACCGACGCAACAACCCCTTCAACCAAAATAGAACAATAAACAATTTCATTAGGAACCCTACTTGCAGCAGGGAATCAACATAAGTTAAGCTCCCTCGTGTCTTCTATTATTAGTTTTTTTTTTTCTTGTTCTCTCTTCTGATTAAACAAAAAAAAAACCGGTCACTATTTAAATCAACGTGTCCAATCCAATTCCGCATCAAATAGTCGGCATGTAGGTTGATATTGACGCAGCTTTCAATAATAACATCAAAGGGCGCATATTAATGCAAACGTGTACAATTATTTCTAATTGTGTATGGTGATTTTGGTGCGGTTTCGGATACTCAGTTCAAACGATTAATTTGATCCCTTGGATTGTGTCCCGTGCGAAATATGTATGCGCATTCAACGCAAATTCACTCAAAAATCATGTACAGTCGCACATTCCTATCAAACATTCGATGACAAAGTGTACGTTCCTATGAATGTCAAATACGGAAAGCAAACAATCAGAAACTTGTGTACCAAAAAATGTGAATTACGTTAACTGAGCTTTGATTGTATTTAACATACGAGTATAATCTAGGAAATTCATTCACTTAATGCACAGCATGGAATATATTTTTCATGACGAACAATAAAACTCTTCAAAATAAACAAGACACGATGTAATAATTTTTTGTTGAACTAGTTTGTAGTAGTGTTTCCAAGCTTATTGTAATATCTGGACTTAGATTTCGACTCGAATCTGAACGGTGTTCCAATGTTCGATTGCCTATTACCAAAGTTTCATCGAAACTAGTCGAGTAGTTAGTTACACAGTTTGCACTTGCATTACAACTTTCTTGAATTCCAGTCTAAGGATTTTCAATTTTTATTTTTGAGGCATATTTGTTTTTCGTGCTTACGTAATTCACATGCTGCTTTCTGTAATTATGGAACTTCAAGCTATGTCGGAAAATTTCCGTCCAAATTATTCATTACTAAACTATTGAAGTTCATTTTTTTAGTTTTAGTTATTTCCACTGTATTTGTTTATGAAATTCATTCATCAGATTTATCGTTGCAATTTTGACACTTTTTTCTTCAGTTGCTTTTAATTTAATTACTCGATTGTAAATGTTATCATTGAACATGGAAAATAAAGATAAAGCTGTGGTCTTTACAAAATGTTTACTTCCTAATTCGTGATATTTGCGGTTTTCTTATATTAAGCTATCAAAGTTATTGCTGAGATAGATCTAAACGCTAAATTCTGATCGTAAATTAGTATTACGGTATTTTATGCGCTGGGCGTAAACATTGAAGCATTGGTAATCAAATAACAAATATTTTTTTATCCATTTTGTTATTGGTTCATACGTTTATGGAAAAACGAAATAATAAAGCGAGTGTAATCAGTTTAATTGTGCCCGTGTTATTTAATATCCAAGTATCAATTGAAATTGGCAGTGCAATTGCTCTAATTGGACGCGTTGAGGGGGTGGATTTTCTGCTGAAGGGATGGTGGGAGGTGGTCCGGCCCTCCCCCCCGTCCGTTTCGCATCGCACAGGTGTGTTCATGTATGGCTGTTTGCAACGGTGTTTGTATGCATTTTCTGTGCGTTCGTCGGGTGCGGGGTGGTGGTGGAGGAAGCATCGGCGGCGGCGGGAGGCTGTCGCGGGGGATGAAAACTATACACATTGTAACCCCGTTATGTCCACTCGGATGGGTCCGAGATTAAGGGGAACCCCCGATACCTGTCGTCCCCCTCGTCGACATCACTATCATTTTTAATGCCATTTTTGAGATCTCACCTCAGTTGCCGCCGATGCTCGACAAAGTGATGTTCAACGAGATGCCCTTGTGATGTGCCAATCCAATAAGATGTATAACAGATACTCCTCCAACTATCACCATGGTATTTTTTTATCATTAACATCTTACTATACTTTCAATACCATTACAATTCAACTTATTTCTATAGAAATCAAACATTATTATTAATGTTTATTTATGATCAACATTGATTTAATGTAGTTTATATTCGATTACTTATGTCTATATGAAGACAATAATTACTGCAACAGTTATATAAAAGAGTAAACAACAATAATATTAATCACTTTTTTTTAATTATACAAAATTTTAACTTTACTGATGATATTTGTTGCATAAACCAATAAATATAATTTCAAACTGACTTAAGTTGCAAACAAATAAGGGCGAAGTATTTTCTATCAATTTAATTTATAAAATATTGTTTTGCGATCAAAAATAGTTATGTAATTAATTATGATTGTTCATTGAAAATCATACATAGTTTTTGTTATTGCGTGGATGGATTATGTAGTAATGTTACAAATGTGATTCACAGTTTGTTATTCTACTTAATGCAAAGATTCAAGTCTATTTCGTAAAAAATATCAAAAAAATGGTATGAATTGTGGTATTCCATTAGTATCACGTTTATTTAATTTTCACAAGTTATCAAGCTTATGACATGTGTCCACATCATAAGCAATTTGACAAATATTTTGATCCGAGTATTTTGATTTATTTTGACGAAATTCTAGTTAAAATCTGTATGTTTCTCATATATTTAATTATATTTACAAATTTTTATTTGTCCTAATTTAGACAAAAAGTCTTAGTCTTTTTACCGTAAATTTTTAATTTATTTATATTATAAGTATATTTAAATTCACCATATACTTCAATCATTATTCTAAAGTTTATTTCTTAAGACGAAAACAAAAGACTTTTTGTTGCAACAAATTTGGTTTTATTACTTATTAAATTTTTCATATTTTGTAATAATATTATTTTATATGCGAGCATTCTCCGTCGGCAAGAGTTCATCCCTTATTTCCATCCGTTATTAGACTTTCCTTTATAATACAACATTGTCTAACACAATTTCGTAGCTTTCAATATGAATTTGCTAAAAATACTTATACCATACTTATTGATCAGTTCTTTATATTTTTTTAGTAAAAAAAATATCAATAAGTTTTGTTATATGTTTTAAACATTTTGGAAATATACAGCAATACCTTGTATAGTGCGGATAATCGATTTCCTCAATTTTGAACTGTTTGAAACGGACTAATCGAGGAACTAAATAAACCGCACAAGAATAGATTTGACTGTATAAAAAATGATGTATTGAAAATTATTTTTGTTTGGGCATTTGAGAACCGGACTATAGTGAATTCAGACTGACCGAAGCCGTACTGTGCGAGGTATTGTTGTATATTAATTCTTTGTTATGAAGAATTTAAATTGATTGTAGAAACGTATACTGCGATCATAATTAATTTAAAGTAAATCTTCAGAAATACTAATGAAAAACTTTTAAACATGTTTCATTGTAATATGTATTAATTTGATAGATACTATGAGGATGAAGAATGTTTTAACTTCATATTTTATTACTGAAAGGTTTTTACATGCTCTGGAGATTTATTTCCAAAGTTTTGTTTATACTGTAAAATAATGTTTTTAATTTCAGTAAAAACATATTTTTTAGTTGGAAAAATACAGCAGCTTTTAAAATTTATATTTAACTCTCAGTTCATCAAGTTCATTTTTTAATATGTTGTAAATTAATTAAATATTAAACTCACTAATCAAACTCTATTTATATTTAATAAATTTATTGATTATTTATAATTTTTATATTGTTTGCACAGGGAAAATGTAATGTGAATGTTCACACCTGTACATTTATTGTTTACAAATTCATGAAATGTTTTATTAACATTGCACGAAATTTTGTTGGAAACAATACAAAATTTGCAGAGTTTCAAATTTTCAATGTAATGAACGATTTTCAATGGCATTTAAATTTGCATCGTTCATAGTTGTTTGTCTGTTGTTGTATTGTGATAGCAATTAATAACGTATTTTGTGTTCTGCTTTTTTTGGTTTTCAAGTTGCCTCCGAGGGAGATACCGTGGCGTCCCATCAGGGTTATCATGTGCAATATGTGGAACCAGAAATTTACGCATCGCAGACTAATGGTGGTCAAGCACAAATGTAAGTATGATAAGTGGCTTTTAGTCCGTCCTACAATCTATATATTTACTAGTGCACGTGCATACAGCTCTCTAGTCTATTACCTAAACAAATCACGTGAATTATTTGAAAATTGCATTACTTACATTACGTAATAAAACGTATTCAATTTTAGGGATATCTTTATAACTTTTGCTTACAAATATAAATTTAAAAATCGGTAATAATTAAATGGCAGAAAAGTTTCAATATTATTTTTACTTTCAACTTGCTTTTGATAATTATTTTAAGTTATTGAAGAAAATTGTAATGAAATTTCACTAATTTATAGTTAATAACTTTTGATTTGGAGACTTTATATTTTCCTTATAAGTTCACAAACAAAATTTCTAAAATATAATAATTTAATGACACCTTACTTTAGAAAATAATCTTCGTTTAATCTCCATTCAAATTCAAAATCACCTATAACATTTTTCTATACATAAGAACGTTGCTTAACTCTTTGAGGGGCGGTGGGACACGCATTGTCCCACTTTTTGAAGATGCCTAGTGGGGCATTATTATAATTTTGTAGGAAATGTTGTAGCTTCCAATACGAATTTGCTAAAAATACTTGTATTGTCCTGGAATGAAGATTTATCCTTTAATTTGGTTGGTATGTCAAAGGATGAATCTTGATAGGCCATACCATCCGATGTTAGTTCAGTTGACGTAGCTGTCTGATTCAGTTGTCTCGAAATTTAGGAATTTTTTGCCTCTTAAAGAGTTAAATTTTATAAAATGTCAAATATTATTAAAATTTAATTGTGTTACGTACACAGTTAACTATGTAGTTATTTATTTTATCAGAAATAGTAATTTTACTTTTCTTAAGTATTTAATGATTGTTTCGTTTTGGTATCAATTTTAGACATAGAAGGAAGTCAATTATTTGTTATATTATTCAAATAAATGTTTAATGGACGATTTGAAGTGTGAAAAATGTTATTCGATACAGTTACATAATTGAAGAAAAACAAGTATTAAATATAAATTCTGGAAAGTAGAAAATGATAAATATTTGCTAAAATTCCACTAAAAATCCCACTCATTTCATTATGATGTTCATGAAACGAAAAATATATATATTTCTATCCAATAATATATAATATTTTATTCCTGGAACGCATTTCAGATCAATAAAACTCACAAAGTGAAAATACGAATGTCACTTGTATCAACTTCCGAGAATTCCCGTTTGAAAACAACTTTTGCATCCTCAGTTTCATTTAGAATCCGTTACAGAAGTACTTGTTATTGGACAGAGTGTGTCTGTATCAAATAATACAGATGTTGATTGGATCAATTTTCAGGCATATGAAAGAGTATTGCGACGTTGAAGCAATATTTCGTTCTCTTTGATTTACGAGCAATGAAATCTTCAATACCAATTATGCAACAGGAGTAATATCAGTTTGTTTTTCGTAGTATTTTAATTTTTTGTTAGAGAATACAAGTGCAAACCCAATTATAAATTCTGACTGCATCTCCCGTTTTCTCGACTCGAGCTTATTATTTTCCTACACATCCCCTGTCATTTCTGAATCTTCGGCGCTGTCTTATATTTCAAATACTTTAATCAGATTTCGAATATTATTTTTCAAATTAGATATTTTCATTATCTATTTTTTTTTTAACAATTTCTCTATATACGTTTCACATATATTTTACCTATGAGGTAAATTATTTTTATATCAAAAACATATTGAACAATAACAGCTATAATCATAAAAAATTAAAAAAATAGACATGAACAGCAATTAATAATTTAATACAAATCTTTGTGTCTATATCATAAATGTGTAATAATAATTGTTAAATTATATTTTTTTTAAATATTTTTCAACTCGTAAAATATAAAAATTCATTGCAGTTTTCAATCGTTTCCACTTTTAACTTTAGCAACGGTGGGTTGTCCATTTATGAAGAGTTGACAAAAATCACCCAATCAATTTTTTCTATCCACAAGAACGTTGCTTAACTTTCATAGTTGAGTCAAAAAATATAATTATTTAGTTTTATGCATTATTTCTTATTACACACTGTTCGATACTTGCTAAATAACTTGTCAAGATGAGATTTGTACTTGTCCAAAAACGTTGCTTAACTTAAGTCAAACATTATAATCATTTGTTTTTATGCATTATTTCTTATTACACACTGTTCGATATTTGCTAAATAACTTTTCAAGATGATATTTGTACTTGTCCAAAGCCCACAAAAACGTTGATTAACTTTCATAGTTAAGTTTTTAACATTTATATTATTATCAATATTTTTCCAAGCTAAATATGAATATTTTGCCATAAAACGCAATACAATTTTAATTCTAATTTTCTATGTCTGTTAGTCCGAAAAGTACGGTATTTATTTTTAATCATAAACATTTTTATGAGTAGGATTATGTTTGTGATCATCAAAATAATAAAAATTTAAAGCAATTCCTAAATAATAATCCAGTCTTATAACAAACTTAGCAAGTTATAAAATTTCCGGTCACCTTCAATAAATATTCTTGCTTAACTATAGTAAATTATAAAACTTTAACTAGTAAACTGAAACTTGATATTTTGAAATAATTATTTTATTATATTTTGCAATGAACATTTGTAACACTAGCAAATGCATCAGATTTCAATGTACTGTAATTAAATTAAATACTCTGTAAAGTGCATTTGAAACGTTACCCAGGCATGCAAAACAAAATATTTTATTTTTTTTTTCAATGTTTTATTTTTTCTAACTTTAGTGACAATTTTTATGTAATAATTTAGCAGTTGCTATAAAGTTTTATTTTGTTATACTTCAATATTTTAGTAACGAGTTAATTACTGTTATTTATGTAATCAATTGTTAGTTAACGTACATACTGCGTTCACTAATTACAAATTAGTACTAAACAAATGTACAATTTGTCATTTGAATGTACACTTTACCGTCGGATGTTTTATCGAACGTACATTTTTCTGACGTATGTTTTATTAAAGGTACATTAAAACGATGTACGTTAATTCAGCGCAGACTATAGTAGGGACATTAGTTCAAAACGTGATTCAAACTTTACAATAAATCTACTTATATTATCAATTGGAAGGTTAATACGTTCACTAATCACAAATTAGTACTAAACAAATGTATAATTTGTTAGTAGAAAGTACACATTACCGTCGGATGGTTTATCGAAGGTACACTTTGCCGTCGGGAATTTTATCGAACGTACATTTTTGCGTCCTATGTTTTATTGAACTTACATTAAAACGATGTACATTAATTCAGACTAAAGATATGATAATAGTTCAAAAAGGGATTCAAACTGTACAATAAATCTGCTTATATTGGAAGTTTGCCAATTGGTGCGACTGTTCCAAAAAACAAGCTAGAACCATAAATATACGAATCCTTTGTATCAATTGTGAAGAATTTAAAGCAGGATCATTTTTCGTCTGTTTTGAAGGGCGTATCCGGTGTACACTGTAGGAGAAACAGGGACTTTGTACGCTAGTCAAGGGCAGTACTATGCAGCGAACACTGGGAATTCGACCAATTCTGCGGCCGTCGGATACACAACGACCACCGGCCACTACCTGGTGCAGCAGACCGTCGATGGCGACGGTTTGATCGCACCCACAAGGCATTCCCCGCAAACCACTAGTGCTGTAAGTAGATACCAAAGTTGTGTTAAAACCACAAACGTTAGATTCGTTTCATCCTTTACTTCATTTCTTATTTTTTTTTAAATTAACAAGTAGTGGGATTAAAATGGGATTTACAATTTACCTAGTATGCTTTGAATTTACCTCATCTATTCTCACCTTTTTACTAGCTAATATAAAATTCAGTTACGGTTACTTGATTTATGGAAATCCACAGAATCGCTAGTATTAATTTGTTAAATAAATTTATAGAGTCTTACATAATATTAATTAATTTTTGATGTTATGTTCAAGAACATCGTGTTAGTTTATCGTTGGTGCAGATGGGATTTCGTTAGAAAATTTAGTTTGTTGTAAATTGTAAAGTAGGAGAAGTTTAAACTTTATAATTAGTTTGAAAATAACTATGAGCTACGACGGGAAGACATTCAAAAGGGAACTTTCCGTAAATACCTTGCTCTAACATAGTCGTTTACCAAGAGTATGCATTTCTAAAATTACTATTATCGATTATTCTTATGTGTTTTTTTTATTTATATAAAGCAACTCTTTCAAATAGATTCATATTTCATCATATGTATGATTTCAAAAAAAAACTTACATAAATCAATTCATACAATATTATTTTTGTATAAGAGTATTTCATCTACATTATTTCCTAATACACTGTTCGATTCTTGTCAAGTTGTCTGTTCAAGTCAAGATGAGATTTGTACTTGTCCAAATCACTTGATGTTATTTGACAATAATTCCGTTTTGTTTAACATCCTTTAGAAAATTCAATTTGAATATTTACAAAATGCATATTTTATATTTATATATAAAAGCTATACCAATTTGTTTACACGTAAAGTTTTACGTTAAATGAGTTCTCAATTTACGAAATTCGAAGGAATAAATTCTTAATAGTGGGAACTACCTGTATAACATTGTTGTTTCATCAGTAAAAGTATTAGAGTGAAAATATATTTGATTTTGAATTAAGATTTGCTGTATTTGCGTCGTTTAGTTAGTGATGAAAGTAGAGCATAATAAAATATTGTTACAAAAAAAAGTACATTTTCTTGATTATATGAATTGCTATAATTACATGTACCTGAAAAATAGTATTTATAGCAATAATTAAGAGATTACTTAAATTATATTTGAAGTGTATATTTGAAGTAAGATATTGAAGGCTTATACTCGAAGGAAACAAAGAGCGGATGAAATCGATTACAATCCTAATTGATACTTCTGAATTCTTCGGACGTGATAATTAATCTTTTATGGAACCTTTTGCGATGTTCACTCGCTACAATAGATCAAGTCGGTATTCATTTCAGGTGATTTTATATATTTGATGAAATATCGTGCCTCCCCAGGTCTGTTGTCATGGCAGATTCACCCCTGCAGTGCACTGAAAGTCCAATAAACATTCGAAGTATTGTAGTATTATTTGGACACTTATTGCCTACGCTCACCTTTCTACAACACTATATTTGAATAATCTAAATATCAAATATATATGATAAACCAATAACATAATATTTGATCCTCTTAAGTTAAATGAAATTTGTGCCTCAATGAAGAATAAATTACAAAAAAAATCTAGTTGAAATTTTATTATGGTCTTTACACACTACTTTCGAAACATTAGCTGATATATTTTAGTTTATTTCAGATTATACTCAAGTTTAATACATCTTAGCTGTATTCAGAATCAATCAACTATATTTTCTATATACTATAACATGTGTAATTTTACCAACTCTATAATATATAGTATGTAGTTGATATAAATACCTGTAACAGTTATGAAATATATATATATATAGGTTTAGGACATAGTGTGAATGTATCTGCAATCTTCGATTTCTATATTACTTATATAGTCGAAAAATTAAATCCTAACTAAATGTCATCTGCTTTAGTTCAAATAAACAAATACAAGTGATTCATATGATAAAATTTTCTCTATAATTATTAAATTTTGGATAAAATTCTGAGAGATCGCTTTTATCAATATTAATATCTATTTTTCCTTTCTCTCTAATGGGTTCTCTTTGCATGCGTTATAATTTTCTTTTGGTAGTCTTTGGTTAATTAATACTTTCTTATCCATAAAAAAAAACTAAATCATTTTTCATTAACTAACTGGGGTGTAGGACACAAGCTATGTGGCTACAGCCACTGTGCATGCAGCTCCATCTGCGACTCAGGAAGAAGTCGGCTCGGCTCTGAGCCATGCTACTAGAGTATCGCCTGCGACCGTAAGTCCTAATTAAAACAAAACAAAAAACAGAAGTCATCTTCTCAGTACTGATATTTGCACCCGTCTGCCGCTTGTGCACGGTAAAAATCGCTTACTTCTTTTTAGTTATTGTTTGGATCTTGTGCATGGAATTCCGTTTTTAGTTATCCTTTAGTTTGCTCTGTCTTCTTAACTTCTAACATTATACCAGAATATTTGAAGTTGTTTCACATGAAAACATATATTTCTGGCGTTTTCTTTCAGTTTTCTTTAAAGAAATTTGAAATTACATGCAGGTAGTTCCCGCTTTACGAATTTAAGTTTAAGCTGTTATAGCTTCAAATGGACATAAGAATTGAGTTCTCATTTTGCGAAAATCCACTTTAACGAAACAATTTAATTCATAAAACGGGAATTACCTGTATTTACAATCGATATTAATAACTATTGTGTCCCTAATACTTAACTATAATTATTATTTTCATTTCATTTATATTTGGTCAATTCATGTGAAATAATTTACTGGTACTAATTGGTATTATCTATCCTATATGTTGATGTAATTGCGAAGCGTAGAACTATTTTCATTTTCGTTTTCATTGAATGTTGACTGCAAATCACAAGTTATTGTTTGCTCGCTTCTTCTTCCTTCTTCCTCGAGTCACAAGCACCACAGACACGGCCAAAAAGTACAAGAGAGCGCACGTACCACCCATAATCATATTTAATCATATCCACATCACCGAAACCCAAGCCCCTCACAACGATTACGTAATATGCCCATCTCGTATTTGCCGTTGTTTGTTCCGTTGCGCGGAAATTAGTTATTATTGATTGTCGCCGTTGTTGCGTCTCTGAATGCGAATTGGTTCACTAATTTGGCGCGATTTAAAGGTGCAATGGTTGCTGGAGAATTACGAGACCGCCGAGGGGGTTTCGCTGCCTCGATCAACCCTGTACGCTCATTACTTGCGACATTGTGGAGAGAACAAATTAGAGCCGGTGAATGCCGCGTCTTTCGGAAAACTGATTAGATCCGTATTCCTCGGACTGAGAACCAGAAGATTGGGTACAAGGTAAATATGCGCGGCATGTGGCTCTTGTTTGGTGTAATTTATTTAAATATGCGGATGCTTTGCAGGGGTAACTCGAAGTACCATTACTATGGGATCCGGGTGAAGCCGGGTTCGTCCTTAACCAGCGTAGAGGAGTCCACGGCTCGCAGCATGCCGTCCAGCGCCAACATGCATGGTAAGGTTGGCGGCAACGTGAACAGATCTTTCAAGCGAAGCAACGATTCCATGGATCAGGGGGTTTCCATCACAGTTAACACTCAGCACCAGGCCTACTTGGGTGATGGTAGCAACGCCATCCCCAACTTTCCGGACATTAACTTTTCCACACCGTTACCAGACGATTGCAGTTACGACGATGTTGACACTTTAAAGTAAATTAGACTATGTATATTTAAAGTTTACGATACTTATGCTACGATTGTCATTGCAGATCAATCTACAGGGAACATTTAGAGGCGTTTCTGGACGCTATTTTGAGCTTGGAATTCGCTACGGTCGAATCGCTTTGGCGCGAATTCTGGAGGTCACAGGATAACAACAACGGCGACGAATGCGAAGAAGAAAAATACCTCTCAAAGTACGTCTAAAATCTATAAATTATATCTACTTGATGAGTTAAATGCAAATTTGTTTACAGATCTAAATTATTTGCTCTATGCAACTTGGAACCAATGCAGGCCTTCATGCGTCACGTGGATCTGACCTTCTACCAAAACCTCATTCAAGTCTTGGTGCCGGACGTGCTAAAACCTATACCAGCCACCCTCACGCAGTCCATACGAAACTTTGCGAAAAGTAAAACAATCAGCTACAAGTTACTTTGCAAATAGTTTACTAATCCTAACGTATGCTCTATCAGGTTTGGAGAGTTGGTTGACCGCTGCTATGAATGGAGCCCCGCCTGGAATGATGTCGGTCAAGTTATCCGCCGTCTCCGCATTCAGTTCAAGCCTTCGGAGATACACCTCTCTAAATCACCTGGCACAAGCAGCCAGAGCAGTCCTCCACAATGGGACACAGATTGCTCAGATGCTTGCAGATCTGAATCGCGTCGACTTCCATAGCGTACGCGAACAGGCGTCGTGGGTATGCCAATGTGATCACGACATCGTAGCTAGGTTCGAAGCAGACTTCAAACTCACGCTGCAGCAACAGAATTCTCTGGAGCAGTGGGCCTCTTGGCTGAAGAACGTCGTCAAAAGCGCTCTTAAACCGTACGAAGGAAAACCGTCGTTCTCGAAAGCGGCTCGTCAATTTCTGTTGAAATGGAGTTTTTACAGGTAACATTTTCATCACTTGATGAACGCAACTTTCAAATTCACCTTTATCAATTTAATCATGTTGTTGTTTTCAGTTCAATGGTTATACGAGATTTAACACTAAGATCAGCAGCGAGCTTCGGCTCCTTCCACTTGATCCGCCTCCTATACGACGAGTACATGTTCTACCTGATCGAGCATCAAGTCGCAGAGGCCACGGGCAACGTACCAATCGCCGTGATGATGGAAGGCATCGTGAGTTACAGCCAACCGGAGGATCAACCCCAGTACAGCTGTGACTACACGAAGACGGAGCTCTTCAAGAAACAGGACATCCTGCAGAACAGCCTGACAATATACGGGAACGACTCGATGTGCAATGGGAACGTGATGAACTCTGCAAAGCTGGGATGCGTCAGCCCTTCAGATTCAACGAAGCGCATGAAGATCAGCTAGCTGCAGAGGGACGTCGAGTATGTTATAACCCTACCTTAGCGAGCGGACGTCCTCAAATATTGGACGATTTTTGTTTTGTCTTTCTTCTTTTCATTTACGATATTGATTATCGTCTTCTCTTTGATTTTCTCTCATAGCCGGATTCGGCTCACGAAGTTCCTGCATTTCTTTGTTTATTATTTTTTTTCTTTCGAATTCGATTTTGTTTTCCGCATTCGCTCATTATCACTTATTAATCTTTTCGTTTGATAGTCATTAGAATGTAAGTATTTCTTTTCTTTTTTCTCATACCTGTGCGTAATACTACGTTTTATCACAGCTGTTGACTTTCTTTAACTTCTCGTTCTACGGATAACTTGAGTTGTTTTATCGGTGGTATTAGGTGTTTGTTGCGTCCGCAACTTCCACTGCAAGGAAGTCGAGTTGCGGATCGAAACGTTCGATGTGCAATTTTGAAAATGCATGCAATTTATCGGTGTGTATGAAGTAAATGTATATAAATGTAATTACTTTCAATTCGATTTAGTTCTCTAATTAATTATTTTGTTTCGATATTACTTCTCATGTTTCGATTTTGATTATACATATTTATTTTCGACTGATTACGATTACGTTTAGTGCATTAACGAAGCAAGCAAAGCAAACAAACAAACAAACAAAATTGAATAAAAAAAATGAATTATTATATAATTGTATTTACGATATAAAACGTGTGTGGTGTGTGTGCATTCTTAATACTACTTTGTGTACGTTTCTCAATTACGATTTCGTTCGGTTTTTTTTCGGTATACCAATAATAAGTTTTTTTTTTCCTTCTTTTTCTTAATGAAAGAATGTTCCCAAGTTATTTTTTTTGGTGGACGTTGATGACGAAGGGACGAGAATAACTTAGGAATGCGATTTCTTTGCTCAAAAGTGTAATCCATCCATTTAAAGAAAGTAAAAAAAAAGAATAAATAAAATAATAATATATATATTTAAATATAAAAAAAAATGAATAATAATACAGTGAAACGCAGGGTATTAAGATATTCCTCGAATTAGTACAACTCGATGTTATACTAAGTGTTTAAGCCTTGATTGACAGGAAGAGGGGATGTAAGCAAATGAATGAAGACGCACGATTTATTGTAATAATTTGTAACGAGAAAACGCGGACACCCTGTACAAAGAGAAAAAAAAAACAGAGCAGTTCGGGCTTAAATATCAATACTAATTCTAGTCACTAAGAAATTCTCTTTTGATCCCATCGAATCGCACCGCAACGTTTTTCC
>NW_017099081.1:15166-152594 GCF_001412225.1 Nicrophorus vespilloides
TATTCGAAATTTCTTACAGTTTTTTTTTTTGTTCTTTTAAATTTTAATTGGAAAGTGGTTTTATCGCAGATTTGAAATGAGTTGACGTTTTTTTGATGATGGAAAAGCGATGGTTGCGATTCGAAAAACTGTTTGTTGAAGATTTCAAGAAAATAAATTTAAAAAAATAACCTGAACAACCAAACCCCCAGCAACAGAAGAATCAGAATTTCAAAACAAAAAATCATTGCCTCATGTACATTATTGTGTAAACGTTATATACATATATAAAAATATATATATATAAAGAAAGAAGCAAAAAAATAAATTATATATAAATTTTGTATTTGTACGCTGAAATAACATTGATATATATATATAATGGTAATACATATGTAATATTTATATAATTTATTATGGAAGCAACTACATGTGCTTGATCGATGTGTGATTTGCCAATATTTTATTACGTATAGCACTTATATAAAAAATAATATATATATGAAAGAAAAAGGAACATACAAACAAACAAAAAAAAAATATTGTGAAAACTATATAAGACGTGTTATATAATGTGTAAACGATCCTTTGAGGGATTTGTTATTTTTCAATATATAATAATAATGATGATGACTAAAACTAAATGAAGGAAATCTGTCTCTCTTTGGCGTTTCTTTTTTATAACAAACAAATTTCAATAACAAAAACAAAAAAATATTGTAAAGAAAACGAGACGAGATGATTTTCCGTGTATTTTTATAGATGTTTCTGAGGTAAGAAAATATGTTCAGAAAATCGCACGCATGCAAAAACAAAACAAGAAATTGGTACGTAAAAATATATATATTGTAAAAAAAATGATACGTTGTCCGCATTATCTTCATTTGTTTTAAAACTCTTTTTATTTTGATTGATTTCGTTTATGATTTTGATTTATTTTTTTTTGTTGTTGTAAAATATGAATATGGACGTTTCTCTGGTGAAATTAATTTTCTTCTTGGATTTGCAATTACAAATAAAATTCCTAGTCCTGTGTTGTTACGCTTAATCGTTTCGTTTCTTTCCTTTCTGTTTATCCTGTCCTGCCATGCAATTTGCAGTCACTTGTTTATTTCTAAATGTTTCATTGATTTTTTAACCAAATTCCAATAAAATCTATTGGAACTAGAAATTGATGTCTTGTAGATGGAAATCCATGAATTATTCTTTTATAGAAATATATCGAATTTAGACAAAACAAATCTAAAAAGATATGTTTACAAGTCTGATTTAATTTTGGTACTTTTCTTCTATAATCTACACTTCATTTTAAAAACTATAATAATTATAAATCGGTGGCAATCGCAAGCCCGTCTATCGAAATCCCGACTATGTCAAAATCCCGACAATCATAATCCCGACTATGTCAAAATCCCAACTATATCGAAATCCCGGCAGTGTCTTTTATTATTATAAATTTCTACAATAACATTTTTATGGTAGTCGGGATTTCGATAAAGTCGGGATTTTGATTGTCAGGATTATGATAGTCGGTATTTCAAGTGTCGTGACTTTAATACAGTCGGAATTTCGAACGACGGGATAATCCCGACAACCATAATCCCGACTATATCAAAATCCCGATTATATTAAAATCCCGACAACAATAATCCTGACTGTATCATAATCCCGATTAAATCAAAAATGTCTACAATAAAGTTTTTAAATTAATAATCTAATTGTATTTGAGATTATTTCATAATGTTAAGGTTTATTATGAATAATTCAACAAAATCAAATAAATTAATAATATTTTTTTGTTATTAATAATAAAAGTGTAGCACAAGGTGACTACGCTCCGAAATAATTTAGAAATGTTATGGTTGTCGAGATTTTGATATAGTCGGGATTTCAATAGACGATCTTTCGGTTGTCGGGCTTGTGATATGGATGTATGGACCCATTATAAATACGGTACATTTCAAACATTGGGACAATTAGTTCTAAAGGACAGTAAAAACTGAACTAATCTTTCGTTAGATTAAAATGTCCATGTATATTTTTGATAATAACATCATCATGAATATTGGATTTCTTTGCTATTCGATGATATTATATTTTCTTTAGTTTCCAAAATTTAAAATTCTAAATTTTAAAATGTAAATTGGATGCAAACGAACTACATAAATAAAATACATAACCTCTTACATTCAATTCTTGTTCCAAAACAGAAAAGTATGTTACTTGAATAGAAGTTATATTTAATAAATAAAGCGCAGAAGTATGCCTCTGCACAAATAAATAAAATGTATAATTTTCTTGATCCTAAACTGCTTCCTACTGTATCAACAACAGCAGCAGCTGTAGAGGGTTACGAAGCTGATAATCTGATCAGCCCCAATCATGTAACCAAAGCGAGAGGCTTCGTCGCGTTCACTTCAATCACACCCCCTGTAAACATCAATTTCGCCCTGATATGTCCAATCAGTTTACGATACATTTCCATCAATGCAAAGGTTGGTACCCAGAAGTGCACCTCCATAGAACTATTAGCTAAATGCCCAAACCACAATGAATTCACATCGATTGCCCAGATGAATTACATTGAGGAGGGTGTAATATTCTGCAACTCACGGTTCTACTCCAAGCACAATCCACCATCAAACCCAAGAAACTTTCAACTGGGGTATCTGAAGAGCCATGCCTTCAGATCTTTCATCAATGCTAAAGAGATTCAAGTGAGGATATTGAGAACAGAGTGGTCTGTGCCGTGTTTGGGAAGTGTTGAGATCTGGGGACAAATATCAAAATCATGTGCTCTTACTACAGTGAAAACAGTGAAGCATTTAATAAATAAAAACGGGATTATAAATGAGTGTGATGAGGCTGAGCCACAAGATGATGGTAATGGTGATAAAGTGGTGAAATTCGATTTTCCTGACGATTTCAAGGATGCCCTGACTTTCGAGATTATGGCTATCCCTATGACTCTGCCAAGTGGACATACAGTAGATAAAAGTAGTTTGGAGAAGTGCGTTGGAAATGAGGCAAATTATGGGAGACAGGGCAGCGATCCATTCACGGGTTTGCCGTTCACCGATGCGAGGAAACCTGTGTTAAATGTTGGTCTGAAGACAAGAATTGATATGTATTTATTGCAGAATTCTCACAGAAAGGAGACGTTCTCTGTGGGCAGGACTGTTGGAGTGAAGCGTAAGATTGAGATGAAGAGTGTGGTGCCAATTAAGAGGACTATCATTGATGCTATCCAATGCAGCAGCAGCAACTACATCAGCAATGATGATGGACCTTCGTTGAGTTTAGAAGAAGCAATTGCCAAAGCGACGAACAGCGAGAACTTTATTCGCTTCACGGAAATCGAGAAGATCGTGCCAGAAATTAAAAACGAATGTGCCTTATGCAAAGTAGCCACGAACTTGTATAGTTTACCATGTAAACATTTGTTTTGTAGGCGATGTCTCTTAAGCTCTACGAAGGATCAGATTTGTAAGGAATGTAAAACTGCGTTTTCCAAAAAAGATGTTAATAAATTTCATACGTAAAACAAGTTTATTTTTCTGTCTAAATTAAAAAAAAAAGAACATAAAAAAATTCATTTATATAAATTATTATTTGTATTCATATATAATATATATATATGAATTATATATTTTATATCATATATATATAAACCCTAAAAAAAACTTAAAAATATACAAACAAAATAAATAACAATAAAAGAAATATGTATATAAACTAAAAATCCTATTTCCGTGTTCTCGCAGATTTTCGTACCGTTTCCGTTTCCTCAGTTTTCTTGCCTTTTGTTTCCGCTGCTTCGGATAATACGTTCAGATCTTCCGATGAGAAAATACGTTTTCTTGTTGCCTTCTTTGTCGCAACGGGCACCTCCTCCACTTCTTCGATTTTCTTTCCGCGTTTCGCTTTAACAGGCTCGACTTCCTCTTCCTCATCATCAACTTCTAGCTTCTTACGTCCCCTGCCCTTCGGCTTCTTAGCTGGTTGAGGATCCGCAACAACTTTAGCCGTTCTCTTTCTTCCTTTTGTACTGGTAACCTGTTCTTCATCGTCGCTACTTGCTTTCACAGACTCTACTTCCACTTCTTCCTCCTCAACTTCTTCAGCTTTCTTACGTCCTTTGCCTCTAGCGGGTTTCTTAGCGGGTTGAGACTCGATAACTTCTTTAGCTGTTCTCTTCTTTCCCTTTGTTGTACTGATTAACAGTTCTTCTTCTTCATCATCGCTTTCTTCATAATTTTTATTATCTTTAAAATGAACCGCCTTCTTACCAACAGCGCGTTTCGGTTTTTCAGCTTCATCCTCCTGGTCGTCGGTTTTAGCCTTCCTACTGCCGCGAAGTGCCCTCTTAGGCTTTTCATCTTCCTTTTCAAAATCTTCAGTTTCCTCGAGATCAGTATTCTCGGTTGCTTGCTTTCGGCGACCTCTTGCGACCTTTTCTACAGGTTTCGCTTCAGCCGCTTTTCTACCTCTCCGGGTAGGTGGTTTCAGATCTACTGAATTCGTGTCATCATCTTCGGCCACATCTTCAACTGCTTTCTTACCACGACGAGTGGTTTTCACTGATTTAACATCATTACCTTTCGTTTCAGCTTCTTCCGTCGATTGCTCTTCGACTGTCTTTTTACCTCTGCGAGTAGTCTTCACTTCCTTACTGGTATCCAATGAATCAGTTTCATCATCTTCGATCAATTCCACCACTTCATCAACTTTCTTACCTCTGCGAGTTATTTTTTCTGGTTTAGCATTAACATCTTCAACCGCTTTCCTGCCTCTACGGGTTGCTTTTACTGGCTTGGGATCAATGGTTTTAGTTTCATCGTCTTCCACCGATTGCTCATCCACAGTCTTCTTACCTCTGCGAGTAGTTCTCACTTGCTTATTAGTATCAGCAGAAGTTTCCAATGATTCGCTTTCATCATCATCTAGCAATTCAATCACTTCAACTGCTTTCCTACCTCTACGATTTGTCACTACTTGTTTGGCTTCTACAGGTTTCGCTTCATCTTCAGCAGTTTGCTCCTCAACAACTTTCTTACCTCTGCGAGTTGTTTTTACTGGATTGGCTTCGATGGCAGATTCTAATGATGTAGTAGTTTTATCTTCCGTTGCTTTTTTACCTCTGCGAGTTGTCTTTACCGGACTGGCGGCTTCTTGGGAAGATTCCAATGTTTTGGCATCAATTTCTTCCAAATCTTGTTTCTTTGGCCTTCCCCTGCGTGTATTCTTCACAGGTTCATCAATCGACGATACAACTGAAGCATCCTTATCAACCTCAGGTTCTTTAGCCTTTCTACCTCTGCTAACTGATTTCGCAGGTGTATCTGATACAGTCACATCCTTATCATTGACGTCGCCCTCAGCTTCAACGGCTTTTTTACCTCTACGCGTTGATTTCACAGGTATAATAACCTCAGCAGCTTTTCTCCCTCTTCGCGTTGCTCTCACCAGTTTAGGTGAATCGACTATTTCAATAACATCGCAAACCTCAATAACATCTTCACTTTGTGTCAATTTTGAATCAACCTCGCTCGCATTTATTTCTTTCGACTGATCTTCTATAATTGAACTACTTTTTGTGGCAGTACACACATTTGGTTCTTCGACCGTAGAAAACTCTTTGACCTTCTTTTTGGGTCTGCCTCTTCTTGGAGTTTTTTCTTGGTGAATCGGCGTCATCGGAATTTCAAACTCCGGACTAGACTGTGTGGTTGGTGTAGAAGTTTTGTCTTTTGGTTTTCCTTTTTTCGAGGAAGATTTTATCGACATCTTAGCTGATACATCATTATCAACATTACTATCTTCCGACTTCATCGATGACGTTAGTTCAGTCTCTTCGTTTTTATAACTCAGTCGAGATGGTCCTGATTTGACTGAATCCACAGATTTATTATGAGAAGATAATTCGATTTTCAATGACTCGTCGCCTTCGCTATTCGATGACGTTGGTTCATTTTCTTCGTTTTTGTAACTTGAAGATTTTGCACGTTTAACAGACTTATTTACTTCAGTAACATCTACATCTTCCGTTTCAGATTCATCGGTAATTGTTTTACGTTTTCTTATAGATGCATCTGGGGTTGTAGTTGCAGAAATCGCATCTTTTTCTGTAGAACTGCTTATATTCAGTGAATCTTCTTTAATATTCTTTCGAGGTGATAAACTCTTACTGTAAGTACGCAATGGTTTCGGAAATATATCGTCTTCAGCAAGCAACTCCACACCGGAAACATTGAGATCAGTCGTACTGGAGACGTGGAACAGTTCTTGTACTCTTACATCCGCCGAAGTACTTTCTGGCTCTTCTTGTAAATCAAACAAGTCTTTCACGCCATGAGGACTGGTAAGATCATTAGTATGTTCATTCTGTGGGACTCGAGGACTTGCCATCAACTGCTTAACACCGAAAGGATTGGTAAGATCGTCCTTAGGATCATTCTGTGATTTAGGTGTCCTCAATAATTGCTTCACTCCTCGCGGGCTGCTCAAATCATTCAAAGGTTCATTTTGTGGCTTCGGCGTCTTCATCAATTGCTTAACTCCAAGAGGATTACTCAAATCATTCTTAGGATCTTTCTGTGCTTTAGGAGTCTTTAATAATTGTTTCACTCCGCGGGGACTACTTAAATCGTTCAACGGTTCATTTTGCAGCTTCGGCGTCTTCATCAATTGTTTAACTCCAAAAGGATTTCTCAAATCATCTTTAGGCTCATTCTGTACCTTTGGTGTTGCCAATAATTGTTTCACTCCTCGAGGACTACTCAAATCGTTCAACGGTTCATTTTGCAGTTTCGGAGTTTTCATTAATTGCTTTACTCCAAGGGGATTGCTCAAATCATCGTTAGGCTCGTTCTGTACCTTTGGTGTTGCTAATAATTGCTTCACTCCACGGGGACTACTCAAATCGTTCAAAGGATCATTTTGCACTTTCGGCGTTTTCATCAATTGCTTTACTCCAAGTGGATTGCTCAAATCATCGTTAGGGCCTTTCTGCACTTTCGGTGTTTTCATCAAGTTCTTGATACCACGTGGACTTGTCAAGTCGTTTTCTGGTTCTTTCTGGATTTTCGGCGTAGTCATTAAGTGTTTAACACCAACAGGGTTACTTAAATCGTTCAAGGGTTCTCTTTGAAGTTTCTTCACTCCAAGAGGACTGTTTAGTTCTTTACGCGCTTTTGAACTTCTCGGATCGTTTTCACGATCTTTCTGCTCCTTCGGTGAATCCATCAACTGCTCTACACCCAATGATGGATTGCTCAGATCGTCTAAAGTTTGATGTTTTGGCGTTTTTATTAATTGTTTTACTACCTTTGGACTCATAATCATTAGATCATTTTCCGGACTTATTTCATTCTCGTTTTCATTCGAGGAAACATTCGAATCAATTAACATTCCGCTATTACTTTTCTTCGCACTCAATGTTAGCGACACCAACGACTTTCTCTTCGCGCTTTTAATGGTACGCCTTCTTTCCTTCGTAGTCATCAGAAAAGCGGGCGTTAAAAATTCGTCTTCATTACCGGTCACATTATAATTCTCTGGAGTATGTACTTCCAATTCTTGGTCCTCGGCAGAACTCTTTGGTGTACTAATTTTATTTCCCTTACTAGGAGAACCGTTTTTGTTTGGAGTTAGCGCACTTTCTTTCACATCCTCCACATTCTTGTTAATCAATTCAGCTTCAGGTATATCCTTCAGCAACGTACGTCTTTTTTGAGGCGTTAACTTTGTGCTCGGGGAATCAATCAATTTTCTACCACTTCTAACGGATAACCGACGCACCTGGATATCTTGCACTGGCGTATTCTTCTTAAGTACAGGTGATGCAATCAGATCTTGAACGACTTCTGAAACTGTATTCACTTTAGGAGAATCAACCATTGGCTCATCCATCAACCTGCTACTTCTCTGCGGCGTCGATTTGGTAATCGAAGAAACAATTACTTTAATAGCACTTCTGGCAGATTTTCTGCGTGTTTCTTGAATGGGGGTGTTTAAAATTGCTGTATCTTTCATGATTTTACTTTTTTGTGGTGTCGATTTTGTAGCTGGAGAACCAAAGTCTTTCTTCGCTGTTCTAACAGATTGCCGACGAACTTGTATTTCTTGCACAGGTGTTGAATTTCCATTTCCTTCAACAATTCCTTCCGTTTCATGTAGTTCTGGTTCAGTGGTATCTTCCAGTGCTTTACGTTTTCGTTGTGGTGTCAATTTTATAGCTGGAGAACCAACGTCTTTCTTCACTGTTCTAACAGATTGCCGACGAACTTGTATTTCCTGCACAGATGTTGAATCTCCATCTCCTTCTTCAACATGTCCTTCAGTTTCATGTAGTTCTGATGTTTTAAAAACAGTGGTATCTTCCAATGCTTTAGGTTTTCGTTGTGGTGTCAACTTTGTAGCTGGTGAACCAACGACTTTCTTCGCTGTTCTAACAGATTGCCGACGAACTTGTATTTCTTGCGCAGATGTTGAATCTACATCAACAATTCCTTCGGTTTCATGTAGTTCTGATGTTTTAAAAACAGTAGTATCTTCCAATGCTTTACGTTTTCGTTGTGGTGTCAATTTTATAGCTGGAGTAGATTGTTCATCGACATCTTCCTCAACCAATTCGTCGGTTTCATTTGAATCTTCCACTACGTTAGCTATTGAAGTTTCAAGCACCTCCGCTGCTCTACTCTTTCTGCGAGGCGTTAAGTTTGTGGTCGGAATATCAATTGATTTCTTAGAACTGCGAGACTGTCGACAAACTGGTATTTCTTGGACAGGACTTAAATGTACGATATCTTCAGCGTCAACTGGATCTTCGTTCTGCGTTCTATTTTGAGGTGACGTTGCAGTTGGAGAATCAATAACTTCATTCGTGTCTATATCATCATCTTCCTCATCGATATCTTTCACAATTACGCTTTTTCTTTGAGGTGTTTTCGTTGCAGCAATTGATTTCCTCAAACTTCTAACAGATTTCCGACGAACCTCCAACTCTGGCGTGACACATATATCATCAATATTTGATTCTTCTGGTACAGGTGTAGAAACTTCAAGGAGTTTTGGAGAATCCTTACTTTTTTTCAATGGCGAATCTACAGACTTCTTCATACTTCTAACAGATCTTCGGCATTCTTGATGTTCTGGCACTGGTGTTGTGCAAATATCATGTTTATTCTCTTCAACCACCAAATCTGATTTAGACACATCTTCAAAAATATCCAACTGGGACTCATCTTTCATCGATTTAGGAATTACAATTTCTACTTTCTTCGAGTTTCTAATAGAAGAACGTCGATGATCTTGTATTGGAGTTTCACAAATCACGCTTTCACTTTTCTCTACCAGCAACATATCTGGATTAATATTTTCTTCTGCATCAGATGTTTCAACAAATTTGACTATATTTTTGGATTCGTCTTCAAGCATTGTTTCGGGTTTCGGTGTTTCAAATATTCCTTGAACACCGCTCACGTTACTCACATTTTGTACTTTTGGTGATTTCTCGTCTTTGGGATCACTAGAATCATCCGATTTCTTTGGTGTCCTAAGCTTCGCATTCTCATCTTTATCACTTGTTGCTTCTTCAAGAGAATTTTCCGAAACATTCAAGGCGCCAATTTCCATAGAGGAATTTGTATCCAAATCAAAAGAATCTTCTTTTTCCTTGCTTGATCTTCTAGATGATACTTTTGTTGAACTAAGTTTAGAACTATCTCCAGGTATGTAGATGAAAGATGATGTGTTTACACTGCTCGCAGAATCGTCGCAGACTTCATCCTGATTCAATTCGGAAGACAAATTTAAACTACGGCGTTTCTGTCCGCGCCTTTTGGTAACATTCTGTTCGGTAACGGCCCTCCTCTTGGGAATATTAGGAACAGGACTAACATTCATACTAAAGGAATCATCTTTCATAGAAAGTTCACTAACGGATTCCTTCAAATACTCAATAGACTTAGCTGAATTCAAGTATTTCAAAGATTCATTGCTGGTAGAATCTGGTAAATCTGTATTACTGATCGCTTCAGTAGAAACTTGCATATCTAAAGATTCGTTAGAATGAGCGGAAGAGTTACTACTCTTATCCGATATCATTGAATCGAAGTTTCTGAAGGATCTGCGTGATTTCGGTACGGAGGTCGGGGAAACAGCTAAAATTCAACGAATTTCAAATTAATATTTAAACATGTAAACATTCAAGTAAAAATTACCTTTAGGTGTAGTATCTCCATCGGTCATCTTAACTGTAGATCTGCGCTGTTTCATTGTCGACTTCGAAACGACAGGGGTATTATTGTTTGGTGTTTTGAAGTTGTCTTCTTCAGATTCCGATGAACATACTTCGTCGACTCCTTTCGACTCTGAATGGTTTTCATTACGCCTCGGCGTTTTGGGGTACATCTTCTTAGGTGATCCATCCGGTGTGGATGTTGATGAACCGCGCATGGATTTTCGAAGGCTCTCGAATTGCACTTGCTTAGAGATAGCTGAAGACTCGGCAATCGGTGTACTCGAGAATGACTCCTTTTCCAGCTCCGATATCAAATTCGTCTTCCTGAGATTCGTACTTGGCGTTTTCGGTTTTGCCCTCAGCATGGACTTGGGGGTTTTCGAATTTGGAGATTCCAATACCACGATGGAATCGTCGTTCTGCGTTAGCCTTTGGATGGAAATGTCTTTCGTCAGCGATTTCTTGCTACGAACCGGTACATTCTCTTCGTCTGGACTGTCAATGACCACTATGGATGTGTTATTTACAGGCGTGTTAAAATTGATCAAATCCTCGGAATTCTCGAGAATTTCAGCTACGGGAGTCCTCAGTTCGCGTTTCTCTATATCGTCTGTGTCGCTCTCCTCGGAAGGCTTGACGAGCTCTGGTAACTTCGGTTTGCCCAAACTTTTGAGCAATTCGCTCCTCAGCGTAGGTTTAATAGTACTTTGTGGAGTAACAACCTGAAACCTACAAGGAAAAACAAATTAATCAAGATTATTTTTTTTATGATCAGAATTAGATCATTACTTTTGTTCGGCCATTGGAGTCGATGTTTCCTTGGATGGTACCAATTGCGATGACGATACATCCGCTTTTGTAAAGCCCGAATTTGACATTCTCACTCTACAATAAATACAAATGAAACCAATTAATAATAATTCAACTAACATAAAAACACAGATGATGTTAATGTCAACAATGAATCAACTGAATTACATTATTTAATAAAATTGCTATGATCATAATTAAGTTATTGCTCACCTAATGGACTTTCTACGACCAGGCGTTTTGAATGGAGAATGTTGGGTATCATCTTCAGGTATTATGTCAAACTCTTGTATGTTGGAAAAGCTGTTAGAGCGTTTCCTTTTGATTGGTGGTCTCCTTGGTCTTTTAGGTCTGAAGCAATACAATTTTATAGTACTTTGATAAAAAAAAATATTATGTAAACATTACTCTGGTGTCCTTGCAGATCTTCTATTTCTGAAGTCAACCATTGTTATTCTGGATCTCTTGGGGGTCTTAATATTTCTAACTTGGTCAATACTACTTAAAATCTGAAATTAAACAAACACACTATAATGGATCCAATAAAATATATTTGCAATATTTACCTCTGGTGCTATATTCTCATTCTCATATCTTAGTCGCTTGTCCATAATTGTTAATACATCACCAGGTTTGAGACACCTCTTCTTAAGGATATTTTGACCATTCAGTTTTACAGGATTACTGGGGGCTTTGTTGCTTAAGGTTGCCTACAAATGCAAGGAAATTAGAAAAGATTGAAATACATCAATTGAGCATACATACCACACCATTTTTATCCACATCAATGATGCAGTGAACAGCCAGTAGGCCATGGCCCTTGTCCATCAACCGAATGGATGCATTAATTGAGGATCCTATAGAACAGGATTCCGCTTTAAGGACGAACGGTTTTCCGCCGGATCCATCAGATTTCAAGAACCTCAGCTGTCCGAAATCGTTGTTCATCTTGTCTTCAAAGAATACGCTGTAAAAAGAATCGCGCGAATGATAATAACCTTAAAACGAAAATTGAAATAACCGCACAGATACAAAACAGAACTTGTTTATAACCGTCAAACGCAATCAGCGGTTTTCATTGGTTACCAACGAGCGTCCATTTCCCCCACTGTCGACCAACGTGTTGCCATTTGAATAACAATAGAAACAAGTTTGACTAATAATTGTAAAAAATGAAAACTAAATATGTTTAATTAATTTCACTGATTGATTTATATATAAAAGAAGTAAAACAATTAATTAAATCAATCAAATTAAGCATGGCTTTGTTTGTAAATAGAGCAACATGTGGCAACATGGGAGAAGCAACAGCTTATCAACAGAGTAATACGAATGAATAAATATCATATTCCATTGCTTATATAATACAATAATTAAAAGAAAAGTTAATACAAAATGAACAATATTTAAAACGTGAAGTATAAAGCTTTTACCACTGCGTAGTTGTGAAAATAAAATTTGTCCCGCCAAAAAATATATTCATTATTTTACAAAAGAACACAGTTAAAGTTATTAATCCAAGTGTATTTAATCGATGTGTTCTAAAGAAATCGTTAATTTACCTGCTTTCTCATTTATTTTATCATATTATTAGCGATAAAATTGAACTTAACCAAATCTTCGTTACACACTTTCAACGGACTTGCACTCTTGTAACTGACATTTTTTGAAATTGTGCGAAGCAGTTTTACCACCCCACTACACTTCTTTGGTATAGACAACCAAACTTACTCAAAAAATATAAAATTTATACCTAGTTTATATGCTTAACAAATTATTAGTAATTATATATTGATTATGAATAATGTTTTTTTGACAACATCAATGTTTAATGTTGTTATTAATACTTAGTGTTGATAGTTATAAATTTGATATTATTGGATATTATACCTTTTTTTTGGAATAACAAAGAAAATATTAACATTTAATATTATCTTAAAGGTAAATTACAATTCTTATTGAAAGTAAATAAAATTTGTTATTTCTAAATGTATTTGTTGTATAACTGTCCTTAATGATATATTTAATCCGTGTTATAAAACTATATTGTTATAGTCCATGTATTCTCTTAAATCTTTGTTTTGCCTCATAGTTTATTAGACATACAGATTTAAAATTGTCTTAGGCTTAACACTTTCATCAAAATCTTAATATTTTACAAATAGTTCAAATCTTGACTATGTAATATGTTTTCGATTCTGCACTTATCGTATTGACTTTGCCTATAAGTTCTACATTTCATTACTCTGTTATCTAAAACTCTTTTATAGTATTCTTTCCAAGAAAATGCTAGAAAAGAAGAGCAAATTCTCAAAAAAAGACTCTTCTCACATGTAAAAGTTCGAATCATTGGTTCGGATATTATTAAAGGTGTGGCTTCATAAGGCCTAAGTAAATTTGGGGTACTTTAACAAATTTAATGACACCTAGCAATTTTTTATTTGAGGCTTCACTTGATTTGTAATAGAGCCATTTTTAACCATTATCCCAAAATATTATTGCGTAAGTCGATATTACCCCCCCATTCTGAATAGAAAACAATCAATGTAAATTATAAATAAACATTATTTATTGAATTAATTTGCATTTACATATTTATAAAAAAAAGTTACATGAAAATAGTAACAAATAGTAATAGACAAACAAAATAATTCTTAAATTGGAACAAACAAAAATTAATTGAAAACTTTCCCCCTTCAGGTTTTGGAAAAATGATGTTGCTTCATGTTTGATTAATTACTTTAAAATTGGGACTTTTTGATGTAAGAGCAATTTGAATAGTCTTCGGCGTTTACTCGATTTCTGTTTTTCGTTTTTATGTTCATTAGAGTGGAAAAGCCTTGTACAACAACCTACCTCTGTTGCAAATGGCAGCAATTTTTTTACCGACTCCTCATGTGCAATTTTGAAAGCCTTTGCACCTTTTGACAACCAAAAAGACGACAGATTTGCTTTGGTCTCAAATTGAATACAGTATTGGATGGAAGTTCAAGAATTGCCTCTGCCAAACCTGCAGGTTCTTCTGGTATGTTAGTAATTTCACATTTAAAAGGATGTACAACCCAATTCACAGTTTGTACATCAAGATCTGAAAAGTAGTCAGAGAACCGCTCTCTGAGTTTGGAAAGATGAAATTAGAAAAATTTCCCTATTACCCAAAAAAAATAATTTTTACCCCATTTTGGGTAATTTACCCCGGTTCCCCGATCGCTGAAATAGAGAAAATCTATACAAAGAAAGGGGCCTATACATCAGTTAGATTACTATTTGAGGGTCCTAAACAATTTTTAATTTGACCGCATTTAGATCCGCTCCCCAATCGCATTGTAGTTCCGCCACTGTTTGTTACGTAAGTCCGTTCGTATCATGGTGCGCACTCGTTGACGCTGATATTTTGATAACGATAGTTGTAGGCTATATATTTCAGTGTATAGTTTATTTAGTTTTGCTATCTAGTTTTTGAAATGGAAAAACAAAACGAGCATTTTCGGCATATCATGCTGTATTATTATCGAAAAGGAAAAAAGGCAACTCAAGCAGCCAAAGAGATATGCGATTGCTACGGGGCATCAGCAGTTACCGATCGGGTCGTACAAAAGTGGTATGCCCGGTTCAGGAGCGGCGAATTCGAGCTTACAGATGTGGAGCGCTCCGGACGTCCTGTAACAATTGACACGGCCAAAATAATGACCGTAGTGCACGAGAATCCGCATTTCACACTGCGAGAGATAGCGGACATTGTCAAAGTGTCACATGTTACAGTTCAAAGACATCTCCACGCTGAAGGCTACGTCAATAGAGCTGATGTGTGGGTTCCAAAAGATCTAAATAAACGCAAGCTGACGCCAGTAAGTATGTGTGTACATTCGTTCAAAAAGTTTAAAAAACGAACGGACTTATGTAACAACCCAAATGATAATGATAATAATGATAATGGATCTGTTTGTTCTAAACTAAAGACAAATATTTAAATTTGGATATGGCTTGTATTTCTTTAACACTGAAGAAATGAATAAAATGCTATGATTTAATCTATATGGAGAAGAAATATCATTGATAAATTTGTTAATTCACCATTTGAATACAATCAATGCAAACAAAATACTTTTACTAATTTGATGACACCTAGCAATTTTTTATTTGAGACTTCACTTGATTTGAAATAGAGAAAATCCATACAAAGAAAGGGGCCTGTACATCAGTTAGTTTACTATTACTATAATCTATATGGAGAAGAAATATCATTGATAAATTTGTTAATTCACCATTTGAATACAATCAATGCAAACAAAATAAACATTTTCAGTAACATTCTAAATAATTGACTATATTTTTTGATAGTTTCTTGATCAAATAAAATTTGAATGCTAAATTTGTAATTAAAATGCGAATGACATGAAGTGAAAGTTTTGATTATTTTCAAAACTGTTTATCGCATTTCCTGTTTGATAATATGCAGTGTACATTACTTAAGAATTATACATTTCGTTGCTTTTGTTTTAAATTGAGCGCTTCAAAGTCGCAGTTACGAATGTTTCACTCGGAGATACGAACGCAACGTTCGGAGATACGAACGTAGCGGATGATCAGCTGTTTTGGAGTAACGTGTTGTAGTAGTTCACCATAGTACATAAACACATATGTACACCTCAACAATGGATATCAGCACGAAGAAACGCAGATCGCTGTCGTTCCAGACGAAAGTCGAGATTCTTAAGCTTGCCGATCAGGGACAAACCACATCCGAGATAGCCACCCTTTACGGCCTCAACAGATCGACAATATCGACCATCCTCAAGGACAAAATCAAAATATTGGATCACGTTATCAGTTCGGGCTCCGTCGATTCGTACATCGTCTCCAAGAAGAGGGGTTCCGTTATCGAGGAGATGGAGAGACTGCTCAAGCTCTGGATCTCCGAATGCTCGAAGACCAACGAGAAATTGTCCATGGAGAAGGTTCAGAGTAAAGCGTTGAGTTTGTACGAGGAGCTTAAGATTAAACGGGGCGAACATGCCGGAGATGTTCTACCGTTTCTCGCGAGCAGCGGATGGTATTACAGGTTCAGGGCGAGGACGAAAATCACCGGTTTCTCACATGTCCAAACCGTAACGAAAACATCCTCGATATTAAACAATATTTTCATTTACTCCACGTTTCTGCTTACAGGACAGAACCACGCAGGAAAACACCGTCGACGATTTGATAAAGTTAAAGAACTCTTCGACAATCGTGACGAAGAATAAGCGAAGGAGGAAGACGAATGAAGTTAAAGCTCCAGCCAACCTTCCCGTCGTCAAAGACGAATTCTATTATTTTGCGTTGGATATAGCTGCGAAATTGAGGCAACATTCGTACGACACAGCCTCAAAGCTTAAACAGAATATTGAAGAATTGATAGACAAACATAAAGGGTATTTCTTGTAACGAATTGAATTCGGCTTTGTAACGAATCATTATTTTCCAGAAAGATACGAAGGAGTAGGGTTATTAATACAAATATTGAGCCTGAAAACGGGGAGTTTGGAACTTGGCAATTCGTTAAGTGTGAAATGAGTAAGTATAACGAATAATTTGTATCAGTTTACATATCTCAAACGTTATCAAATTGTGACAAAACATACAATTTTGTATTTCAGATGAAGCAGATGACTGTGATTATGACGAATCAGAATTCGTTACGATGAAGTGCGAATCTCCGGATGAAATTGGAGCAATCGAAGAAGATGATAAAACCATGGAAGAATGTGATGTTAACTTGGAACCTTCAATTAAAGTGGAAATAATAAGCGATTGATTTATTTCCCAATAATATTTTCTTGTATTATAATTAAAATATAATATTTCTTAAGTTATTTATTATTTTAAACATATTTTTAAGTATTATAATATATACAGGGTGTCATAAAAGAAGCTTTATCATTTCATTTTGCTGTCATTTCATATGTCAGATACATAATTATTTTGAAAATACTTAAAAATAAATTTGGAGAAGAAAACTTTTACATTTGAATATTGACAATTCCAACTTTTACCTGTAATAATATTGTCTTTAATTTATTACTGTGATGTTGATATACCTGTAAATTTTGATAAGAAAATGTAAGAAATCAATAGGAATATGTGCAGTTGAAATTGCCTACTTCAAAATGATTGTAGTATAGAAATACCTCGCATAGTCCGATTGGTAATTAAACATAACCAAACTATATTATTGAAGTCTAATGTCATGTGGAATTATTTTGCGCATGAGTGTATGTTTTGTTTACTTCCCGCTCTGCTCTCCAATATCAATAACAGAGATTCCAACTACAAATAAAATATTAGTAACAAAAAGTATTAGTTCTTGATACACGTGGCTGAGTATTCAACCGCTCAATCTGTAGTCTCCAACAATTTCGACATTTAAAAAGTTGCTTGAACAAACCATGAATCCGAAAGCAGAATGCGTTTCCGTGCGAAAGAAACGCAAGTGGTTAACAAACGAGCAGAAACTGGAGATAATAAAGCTTCACGAAGGTGGAGCATCGTACGCTGAAATTGGTCGGAATAAACATATGGAGGAATCGTCACTTAGAAAACTTATCAAACGAAAAGATCAACTAAAAGCGCAGGATAAGGAGTATCACTTGATGAACGCAATAACGAAAATCAGAAGTGGTCGAATGGTGCAAATGGAAAGGCTTCTGTACAAATGGATAGAAGATTTGAATCAGAAGGGAATTCCTATAAGTCAAATGGATATTAGAGCCAAAGCGTTAAGTCTTTACAAAGATTTGCAACGTAATTATACTGAAGACGTGGCCGATATTTTTACAGCAAGTCAAGGTTGGTTTTACCGTTTCAAAAACCGCACAGGCATTCAAAATTTCCGTTTTGATGGGGAAAACGAGACCGACGTTAAATATCCGCAGGAATTGAAGGATCTGATTGGAAAGGGTGTTTATAAAGATGAAGAAATGGTGAATGTCGATGAAACAGGTTTCTTTTGGAAGAAAATTCCGACACGCACGTATTTAGCACCAAATTATTGCGCTGGAAAAGAACTTAGCTTTCAGGATATAGATTCCAATATTCTTCTTGGAAGAAATGTATCAACTACAAGAGAAATTGACAATGATCCTCTTAATGATGTAAATGATCAACGAGATTTTGATGAAATGGAAACTTACGTTGATAATGCAGAGTTAGTTGAAATATCTGCAGAAAAAGTAAACAATAATAGAACAAATCACCGAATTATAAATGAAGCAGTTCTATGCCACAGAGATATGAACGAAAATAATAAATATGTGCAATCATCGACAGGTATGAACAAAATTTATGTAATGTTGTTTCGTATACATTTATGATTGATTATATACTTTAAATGATAATTACATAAAAAGTTCTTGGGAATAATTAACTTTACATATTATATACACCATAACTCGAAGAGTCCTATTTGTTGGTGGTATTTTAATATAACTTTTTGTTGTTACATTTACAGATACAAACTATTTTGTATCGAATGATACAACAGTAACTCTTTCAAATCCGAGGGAAAGAACTAACGAAAGTGAGCATGATGAGTTTATAAACAGCATTTCTGCAAGATTAAAACGATTCTCGGGTGAAGATCTTAACAACGCCAAAGCTGAGATTTATGCCATTTTACATAAAATAGAATCTAAGTATATAGTGAATGATCAAAGGAAATCCACTCCAATTTCCCTCATTAGTGGAAGTACCAATGTAGAAGACGTATTGCTTTGGTAATTCTGTTATGTTAGCTTTCAACTGTAAACTAAATATAGTTGATTTTAGTATCAAGAAAGAAAACACTATATTAGATGATGTGCGTAACGACAATGAGTTTGAGTAAGTAATTATGTTGTCAGTTGAAAATATTGGATCATTATAATTGTTTTTAGTAACATTGAAATGCAGCAAATGAGGGCAGTAGATGATATCAATATTGAATACGAAGGTGTTAAAGAAGGGGATTTCCAGGAACCTGTTGAAGATTGCGCAGTAGAAGAGTCGCGTGAGAATCTTAATAAGGATGAATCATAAGTTCGTGCGTATCAAACTTGAAGTAAATTTATTGAATTGAATTTTGAAAAGTCTGATTTTTTTTTTCCGATTCACTTTTCTAAAGTTACAATAATTTCAGATATACATGTAGAAAATGTTGAGATTCGAAATTTTTTACATAATATTTGGATACTGGAAGAACTGAACCATTCTTCTGAATGTTTAAGACCAATGATGAAGATCAATCACGTTCAAGTTGTCCCATAACCGTAGATCCTGAAGCTCTACGTGAAGATAATCCAGTATCATGCACAACTGTTGAATCAGGGATTTTGCAAAATTTAATGCAACATCTTCAGAAACTCTGATAAATGAAATAAAGATGTTTACGAAGATTCAAACGTGTTGACACGTGCAAGACAGCTCATCTTCGCACATCAAAAGACAAAAGGTTACTGTAGTTAGAGCATTCATATATTGCTAAAGTTCATATTTTCTAGTCGAAAGGGAGATTATATAAGTGAAATTACGCATTAATGAGTATTTACTTCAAAAGAATAACAGATTTCAATAATTATATAACATTTCTTAAAAGTATATTTTTTAGAATTTATCTCAATTAGTTATTCACTTTATTCTAAAAGGTTTATTTTTCTAAGTAATTGTATAAATTGATGTTGTAAATATATATATTTGGGAGATCAATAAAAGTTAGTACAGTAAAGTATTTTTTAGAATTTATCTGAATTAGTTAGTTTCAAGTATTATTCAATTTATTCTAAAAGGTTTATTTTTCTAAGAAATTGTATAAATTCATGTATATTTGGGAGATCAATAAAAGTTAGTACACTAAGGACTATTTTGTTATGAAAATGTAGATAATAAATTTTATTGTATTCAAACAACGATTGGCTAATTGTTATATAACTGTTGTATACATAACGTATTGAGGTTATGAGTATTTGTTTTGGTTCAAGCTTCTGTGATGAAACTTCCGAGGCGCCACTTTACTCACTGTGCAGACTTCTGTCCCTTTCGGTAAACGAACATTCACAGTTCAACCCTTCGCATGACAAGATCAAATTTTGATCTTCCTTACAATAGTGCTGATAATTCTAACTTTAAAATGAGCAAAGTAATAGAGAATGCCTCCAGCTTCGAGATACGTTCGGTCATCAAGTTCTTGAACGCGCAAAATGTGCGTCCGGTGGAGATCAGTCGTCAGGTGTGTTCAGTTTACGGGGAGAATGCGATGAGCGATGGGATGGTGAGGAAGTGGTGCAGGACTTTTAACAGTAAGAAGACTAACGTCGAGGACGATGTAGCGTCTACAATCAACGAAGATCTTCTCGACGTGAAGAGGAAGATCATCGAGAACAGGATCACGATGACCGAATTGAGCAATAATTTCCCGCAGACCTCCAGATCTCTTCTCGACGACGTCGTCAGAGAACACCTGTTGTTTCACAAGGTGTGCACCAGGTGGGTTGCCTCGGAGGAGTACAGTTCGGTCTCGAATCCTTCGAGCTCGAAATGCGCCAAGAAGGACAACAGGTAATCAATTTTGTTGAATTGAATTTGTTTATTTTCCGATGATGCACGTGTATTGCCGATTGTATCTGTCAAAATTATTCTACTCACTATATTTTTCTTAAAGAAGGCTACTGGATTAACTAAATTAAATTCATTGTTATTTCATTTTCAGTGAGGAATTAGTCGTTGCCAAAAGCAAAAAGGATACAGTTTATCAATATAAGTAAGTATCAATATAACTTTCTTTTTGCAAAATTATCTAGTTCTAGGAATGATCATGAAATTTTCATAACTATACATTTGCCAATTCGGCTGAAAAACTCTAGATGTCGCATCAATCGAATCAAATAATTTGAAAGATTGAATCAAAACGACTGAAGATTGATTTTTCCATATATTATATTTTCTTTAGTTTTTCTACTATCTTCAATTTGCAGCAATAACAGAAAACTTAAGAATGTTACTCAAGTAGTGGTAAAACTTGAAGGCAATGATGACGATCGAATAGATGAAATTCCCTTTCAACTTACTGATGGAAGTCCCACGAACACGAAATTGAAAATTCGCAGGTAATGCATAATTAAAATAGAAAAAAAAAAAGAATATTTTAAATTGAATCTAGTTAAAAGTGTTTTTACGTGAAAATTTTAAGTGCAATTTTGGTTAATTTAATTTTCTTTCTATTTATTACAGTAACCCCAACGGAACTGAAGAATTTACTAATGTTTGTCTGAAGGTTGAATGCGAAGAACAAAAGATAAAAATTTCAAATTTAGTAATGACACCGCATGATGCAGGAAACGGTATACCTAAAGCTCTCAGGTAATTTGTTTTAAATATTTAAATGTTTATTTTCAGATAAAATTTACAATTTTAGTTTACTTATTTTATATTATGTTTTGATTTACAGAACAAGTGCTAAAATCAAGGTAGAATGCGAGGATGATGGAACAAATGCGATGAAGAACGTAACAAGAGATTCGTGTATTGTTGCCCCGCAACGGCTGTGTCTACGAAGAATAGCAAAATCAAGACTTCCTAGGTAATTTTTATAATTTATTATATTTTTTTTTGTATTTTTGTTAAAATTCGGAGCGGATTGAATAAGATATTGTTGTTCGTTATATATTTTAAAATCATCTCTAAATATTTTTATAACAACTGCCGTGTTTATTGCAGAATAAAAATGAATCATTTATTTCAAAGGGCAGTGGAAAACATTAATAAAGAAAATCTTAGTATAATAGAGCGGTGTAACAATGACAAAACTGAAACGCGAATTAGGTTTGATACGGGAATGTATGGCAGATGAGGGAAAACTACGATCTTTCTTGGATAAAGTAGACAGAAATTGCAGATTGGAAAGGAAGAAATCGAGATTCGGAAAAAATATGTCAGTTGATGATTGTTTGTACGTCTGGTTTGTTGAAAAACGAAGTTTACAAGATAGTCCAGAAATGTTTTGAAATTGCACGTAGAGAAATTTTTTAAAGACTTAAAACTTGAGGGTGAATGTATAGCGTCTGATGAATGGCTTGCGCGATGAAAGAAACGTCTTGTAGCGAGAAAAGAATAATGGCAAATTAAAATAAAACAATTTATTAGTGAATTCTGATGACTTTGCTTCTCCAAGTGATAATTAACAGTTTTAAACTGCATTACAGAAAGGTACTAATTTTGTCTTTGGTCTCATTTCATTCCTGATTTTTTTGAAACATTAAATAAAAGACGTTGCACTGTATTTTACTTTATGTAGTATAGATTTGTTTGTTGTTACATCAAATTTTTCGTTGTAGCAGAATGTATAAAACACGAAACAAACAATTGAATGATGTTACTAAGGTCGAATAATTCAAACAATCATAAACAGCAATTTGGATATTTATGAAATGTAAGACAATTTATTTATTAATTTTAATAAATTGTTATTTTTTTTGTAAATATTATTAAAATTTTGTTTTTAGATTTTGATTGCTATGTAGAGAATTTAATATTTAGTATTATTAATTAGTCATCTTATTATTTGAAATATTTATTTTACGATTTTGTTTTTATTTGCAGTGTGATAGTCCGACCGAGGAATTAAATGGAAGAAACCACTAATATTTGTGAATTATATTAAAGGGGTCTATATCGCAAGCCCGACAACCAAAAGACCGTTTATTGAAATCCCGACTGTATCGAAATCTCGACTACCATAAAAATGTTATTGTAGAAATTTATAATAATAAAAAACACTGTCGGGATTTCGATATAGTCGGGATCATGGTAGTCGGGATTTCGATACACTCGGAATTTCGATAGACGGGATTTTAGTTGTCGGGCTTGTGATTGCCACCGATATTAATGACGTGATGAAGTTTGTATAATTGTATTATGTTTATGAAAATATATTATATTTATATGTACAGTAGAACCTGTTTTTGTGCGGTCCTTTTTTATGCGATTTTTTTTATGCGGTATATGAAATCCAACCAATTCCCACGGCGTAATGCTGCCATTGTAATATTTTCTATCAGTCTGCATATGTACAGCTTGCTCAAACGATTTTGCATTAATTCATCACAAGAAGATGATTTAAAGAAAGCCATGATTAAAAACAGGTAATTAAATTTCAATAATGATTGCATTACACGTTTTAGAAGTCTCATATTAATATGAAATAACATTAAAAATATAATTGCAGAAATATCTCGTATAGTCCGGGTAATCGGATTTGTTTTAAAATTTTCAAACCGGACTATGCGGGATATTGACAGTATTTTGATAGTATTTTGGTCATTGTAATATATTTCTGTAATGCAAACTAATCTCAATTTTTATATAGTAAATATTATTGGTATAAATTAAGTTTTTGTGCAATAGTACGCACGAACTTATCAATTTTAAAATGAATTAAATAATAATAAGAAACGAATTTCAATGTCTGTAATGCTATAGTATATTATGAAGAGTGTTGACAGTTGTCATAATCCGCCATCTTGATGAAACATATGTTTATTTTCGTCGGTTTGTTGCCAAGACACTCTTATTATTATAACATACTTTGTTTTATATTGCTATTGACTATACTAAAGCTATGTTAATCGTTTTTAATGATATATAACGTGTAAATTGCCTTAAGTGAGTCACACTGTATACAATTTGCATGCGGACGAGTCAGATAAATGGATGCACGAGGCATGTCCAGAAAGAAAGTTCCGATTGCGCATTGAGTCCGCGCAGATTACCCGCGCCCTCTTCGATGATCGTGTAGGTTATATCACCTCCAGCTGTTATTCATTCCAATTAATGATAATCTCATTTTCGACCTGAAATGAGCAAGAGAATCGAAAATCCCACAAGCTTCGAGATACGTTCGGTAATCAAATTTTTGAACGCGAAGAATGTACGACCTGCGGAGATCTGTCGACAGGTGTGCGAAGTGTACGGGGAGAACGTTATGAGCGATGGGATGGTGAGGAGGTGGTGCAGGATGTTCAGCAAGGGCAGATCGAACGTAGAGAACGACGAGAGAAGCGGTCGTCCTTCGTTGGTCACCGACGATTTGCTGGAGCAGGTGAAGAGCAGGATCGTGGAGAACAGAAGAATCACGATGACCGAACTGAGCAAACATTTCCCGCAGATTTCACGTTCTCTGCTTCACGAAGTCGTCAGGGAACACTTGCAGTTTAACAAAGTCTGCTCCAGATGGGTCACCTCGGATGAGAATAATTCACTTGGAAGTCCGAAATCTGCGAAGAAAGAACACAGGTATCTTTATTATTAGATTCTTTGCTGAAACCCCGAAGATGTACGAGAATCACCGATGGTTTCTCTCTTCTTCTTGGTTTGAAGGCCCATCCAAATGTGTCATATTCAAATTCATAGAAACATTTTCACTATAATTGTTTTTTTTTTATTTTTTTTTGCAGCGAACCGGAGGAATTTGTAGTCATCAAAAGCGACAAGGATCACGTTTATAAATACGAGTATGTGATAAACTTTTTTTTTGCCACATATAGCCTCAAAGATCAATCAACATTTAACTAAAATTAATTTGCGACTTGATAAAGTTGCCTATAATAATTGGAAAGACTTCATTTTTAAACCCAAAAAAAATCTATTTGTTGTAATAAAATATAGATTTTGAAAAACTTGACTTTTTGGAATAAATCGAGAAAAAAATGTCGTTTACTATATATATTTATTTATAGCAAAAAGAACAAAACCAGAAAAATTGCTGCGACTGAAATCAAGGTTGAACGCAAAGAGGTTGATGAAAATCAATCAACGGATGCAATTAACCAAAGGCTTTTCGATGGAAACACACCGACTTCGAGAACAGAAGATCTTAGGTAAGGATACTTTATATCTAATTCGAATTTGGATTCTAGATTTACTTAGAGAATAAACGCACTTCATTTGGTAACTAATAAAACAATATCAAAATTGTTACCATAACAACGTTGTTATTATTAATTGTATTATAATGTCAATTAATCGACTATAATTTCACTTGTAGTAATACCAGTAAAAAGCAGGATTTGAGCGAAGTTTGCGTCAAAGTCGAATGTGAAGATCAAGAAGTAAAAGAAACGTCCGTCCAGTCATCAGGTTTAAGTTCGGTAACGATTCAACATCACGATGTTAATTGTATGCCCGAAGATCTTAGGTAAACAATTGAACAATTATATAAACAAAATGAGTTTACTAATTATTTTCATTATTTGCAGTATACAAAGTAACATTTCTGAAGTGAATATTAAAATTGAATGCGAGGACGCATGTGTTGAATCCGCACAGGACCTGTCTGCTCCAAGTATACCAAAATCAGTTGTCAGGTAATTTACATTCAAGTCTAATGTAATTCGTGTATAAGTTTCATTTAGTAAATTTAATATTAATTAAAAGATTAATGTTTTTAGCAAAGCGAATGAAACGCAAAACATGATACTGGCAGATGACATAAAGATTGAATACGAAGAAGTGGATGTGAGACCTACCGCTCAAACATCCTTACTAACTTCAGTGGCTAAAGTGCCTAGGTAATCGTTAGTATGATTGTTATATGTGATTTATAACTAAATACAATTATCTGAATCGTAGAGACCAAATGGAATTTAATATAGCGATGAGCAGTGAAAAATCTGATGAATATAAGTACGTATTTGTGTATTATCAACTATATAGTACAGTCAACGTTCACTTAACGTACATGATAACCACCGATTGACCGAACGTTAAGTAGTTTCATGTATGCATTATGCAATTATGTACGTTAACTGAGCGTTGTCTGTGTAGTACATGTCATGTATTCTGTGAATGGGAAATTGCAGTAACCTAATGTACGATTATCAAGTGGTGGAAACGCCGGGACAGAGGAAGCAGAGGTTGAACAGGGAGAGGGTGAATCGTTGGAGAGCGAGACAGAGTCAGGAGACGCTGGATCGTTTGCGGCAGAAGGACCTCGAGAGGCACGCCGTGAGTCGAGCCTACGAAAGCCAGGAAGCTCGCTTGGCGAGGAGAAAAAGAAACGCGGCATCTGCAGCTCGCAGAAGACGGGCCCGGATGTTGAACTCTTCTCAAAGTACAGAAGACAACAATCCTTCTAACGAATACGAAGTCCTTAATCTTAATCTTACTCCTGCTAAATTAACGACAACGAGTTGGCCCTTCGTCGACCCAGACAAAAGTAAATTAAATATTTTTTAAATACTTGGCAAAATATTATTAGAAGAATGTAGTATAAAATAATTCTTTAATTCATAATTTAATGTTTTTTTTTATTTGTTTCAGTGATTGATAGCAGCCCACTAATTCAAGCACCCTTAAATTTCGGTTTAAAGATCGACGATTTAGATAATCCGACGAACGACGATGATTTGCGGATTAAAATTGAAGACATAAAGGAGTTCCTGTGATGAAATTTTGCATGCAAGCAAATAACCTGTGCAAATACAAATACAAAAACAAATATTTTATTATATTTCTAAAAATATATTATGTTTTGCAAATCTTCTGTTTATTCTGTTTTTTTTTGCGTCTAACCACAAATATTAGCAAAGTCTGAACAGTTGATATGTTTACCATTATTTGTCAAAATAACCTATAAAAATATACAACATATGGTAAAACCTGTTTTTATGCGATTTGTTTTGTGCGATTTTTATTTGTTAGTCGATCAAGGTGGCTTTATACACCCGGTATGCCGCCATCTTTGTTTTGAAACATCAGGTTGTACACTCCAAGGCGCTCTGTTCATTTGTTATGAACAGAGCTTTCGTTTGACGCTTCGTATTCCAAGTTGTAACCACGACTCGCTTGATTTAGGATTCATTTTATAGTGAGATTAAAGGTAAATAAATTACTTTTTTTCTATTTGTATATAATTTTTATTTGTAGACGGATGAAGTACACGCTAAAATGAATAATTGTAGCCAAAAAGTGAAAAGAAAGACAATTCCATTAGAAACAAAGATTCTAATATTAAAGAGACTAGAAAATGGTGAAGGATCCACAGCTGTTGCTAACGAATTTAAATTAGGTGAATCCACTATAAGAGCTATACAGAAACGTGCGAGTAAAATAAATGAATCTATTAATAGTGCAACAAACGAAAGCAGTAGAAGGGCATCATATTCAAGAAATATTGTAATAGAGAGAACGGAACAGGCTCTCGTGTTTTGGATGAAAGATTTAACTAACAAAGGGATTCCCATTCACGGAGATTTAATTAGAGAAAAAGCCAGAGAGTATTTCAACCAGCTAAAGGATTTAGAACCATCTAGTTCCTCATCCTGTTTTGATAACCTGAAATTTTCTGCGAGCAAGAGCTGGTTAACTGGATTTTTACGACGTTACGCACTGCACAATGTGAAGATACAAGGCGAGGCTGCTGCGTCCGCCGATGAAACAGGAGCTAAGAATTATTGTAAAGTACTAGCAAAAGTCATTGATGATGGTGGACATTGCCCGGATCAAGTATGTGTAATTTAATTATTTATTTTCTTTGCACTTTCTCATGTATCTCGTAAATCTTTGACGTAGTTTCTGTAATATCTTGTACAAAATTATTTGTTATATGTAAGTATTTATGAAATTTACGATTTTTTTGTGCGGTTTATTTTATGCGGTCCCTATCTACCGTACAAAAAAGGTTTTACTGTACTAATTAAAAGAAGACAACAGTAGACGATTGGTGTGCCATCTCTTGGCAAAATAAAGATTTTGTATGAACCTTGGGCCCCCCTTGGGTCAGTGAAAATCCGATTACCAGTGAAGTGGTGCAGTGATGTGTGCGCAATAAATAAAACAGATGACGTTCATAATCCGGACTCTTGTAATTGCACCTAATACACAGTAATACAGATGGCCGTGAAATGGCAGGAGAAAATTCGTGGAACTATACAAGGATCAGAGTATCTGTGGGACACCAACAACGATCTTTACAGGAACAGAGAGGAGCGTGTATGCGGATGGCGAAACATCATCGAATGATGAACATGAACATCGAGAATCTGCAAATTCCCAATGTTAAACTTAAAATCATAAATTTGAGATCCACTTATTAGCAGTTCCTTATGAAAATCAAAAAAAAACGAACGACAGTTCGGCGTGAACTCTGATCTCGTCTATTGTCGAAACTCTGCTGGTTTCCTATTATGAACTCTTTTGAAATGAGACGAAACGAAATATATGTAATTAATTTCGTTGTTGATGATCATTCTTACAAAGTATCGTAATCGTAATTTAGAAGGATAGAAGTAAATTCAAGAACATCAAAGTGGACTCTGAACGTTTCTAGATGATTCTTTAACGGATGAAGATGTTAAACGGCGGCTTTGAAAAAAAATTGATCCGAATAATATAAGGAGATGTAAGATGTACGAAATTCTTCTGCAAGGAAAGTGGGAAACTGAGCATTTCTAGGAAGGCACCATTAACATTTTCTGCAGTACTTGAACAACCTCCAGAGTTGTCTTCAGTAAAAGGTTCGGTAAGAAATGGGACTGTACGAGTTATTTCAACCGGGCAATGTTGATTTAAGCCACGAATATGTAAATGCAGCTAATAATCCACTGAATATTATACTTGGTGCGCATTATACATAATGAATAAATGTCAGTTAATAATTTAATTAAAAATAAAGCCCAACATGGCATTTGTAATGTGTATGTAAAGGGTGTCCCAAAACGAACTGACATTTTAAATTTGCCGCCATTTTTTTTTTCGTGAAAAAACTAAAATAGAGTTTTGTATATGCTTTCATTAGTAAACATTGAGAGACGTTGAGGTTAAGTTATGGAAAGGTACACGGTCGAACAACGCGAAGAAATTATAAAAATTCATTTAAAAACTGGTGAACATTTTGCGGAAACTGTTCGCAAATGCCGCACTTTGTTTGGTCATAGTAATGCTCCTACTCGTAACACCGTTGTGAATTTGATCAAGAAATTTAAGTCGACCGGTTCAGTTGAAAACATAAAAAGCATAGGCCGTCCTCGTACTGCTCGTTCTAACGAAATCATAGCCAATGTGTGTGAAAGTCTTAAAAAAAATCCTTCAACATCAATCCGTCGTCGCAGTCAACAATTAGGTATTTCCAGAAGCTCTCTTCAACGAATTTTGACGAAAGAATTGCATTTGTTCGATCACAAGGTTCGTGAGATGTTTTTAAACTATTTATAGTCTAAAATTAATGATATGAATGTGGACAGTGTTTTATTAAAAAAAATAAAATATCAGTTCATTTTGGGACACCCTTTAATAGTTGGTACATCTGATAAATAAACATTGTTCTGAAACTGAAGAGCTGTTTAAATTATTATGAACACATTCTGATGTGTGTATTTTGCAGGATGATACTGAGGAGGTCCACATTGAAGGTGAAAATTCGGAAGGATCTGAAAACGGTAGCATTAAGCAATCGATGCAGGAAATTGATGAGATGTATGAATCGAATTCGAAGCAAATCAAATTATCTCCTTCGTCGAGGTTGAAATCTGCGAATTATCCACCTCAGGACGAATTTCAACTCTTCGGACAAAGCATCGCCGTTCAATTGAAAAACTTATCCACAAAACGATCGATATACGCGCAAAACGAAATACAAGCTATTCTGACGCGTCACAGACTTCTCGATCTGCATGACAAAGAAAATCAAAACACGGAAATTTTAAATCAGGACTTTTCGGAAAAAATCAAAACGGAAATTGTCGACCAGGAAATTGAAAATCGGGAAATTTCTAACTCGGATATTTTCAAACCGGAAACAAACCTGAACCAATCGACTGATACAAGGTATTTTACACGTTGTCTTTATCTATTTATTAAGTAATGAGTATTACAGTTGTAGTGAAGAACTGATGGGTAATGAAGACATTAAGATCGAGTACAATTATGATGAATACCACCTCAATGACAACTCCATGATTACAGGTATTAATTTGTTAAATACACGTAAAATTGGGTATAATACGTACAAGTTTCACTCAAGTAATATCACCAAATCGAGGTGCGTATTATACTCGAATGTAATCCAAAAAATTGAACAAATGCAACCGTGACACAAAAGCATTTCGCCAACTGCTTATACAAAACGAGGTTACCATAAGTGAACCTTTTGTTTAGATTTACGTATACGAATTTTCGGCATTTAGTTTGACAATTTGTTATTTTAAGCCTCAGAAAAGAATTCGAGGAAATGTTATACAGCAGCGGAAAAGCTGCTGGTAATAGAATATGCAGAGACGAACGGCAATCGGGATGCGAGTCGCCACTTTTCTGTGAACGAGTCGAACGTTCGATTCTGGCGGAAAAACAAAGAGGCGATACAGGTGTTGCCTCGAAAGAAAAAAGCGAGTCGCGGTCATCCGCCGAGTTTTCCGCACCTGGAAAATGCATTGGTGAAATGGGTTGTCGATAGGAGGCAAATGGGTATTCGCGTGCCGCGCATCGATATCAAACTGAAAGCTCTGGAGCTCAAAGAATCTCTTCTGGGCACTGAAGAATTTAAAGCCTCTTATGGATGGGCAGTTCGATTTATGAAGAGACACGGTCTCGACGAAGAAGAGGAAGACTTGGGGAGTTTGAAAAGTTGATTTTCGAAATGAGAGGTATAAGTGTAGGTATAATTTAATGCAATTATTTTTGTGCAATTGTAGGAGACAACGAGGAAGGCTGCGGTGTTTCCGTCGCAGACAGGACGATCCTCGAACCCAGTGATACTAATAATACCAAATTCTTAATGGATGCTGCTGATATCAAAGTGGAAACCGATAGTTGACTGATAAACTAAATATTTATATAGAGATTTATATAAGAAAAATACAGAAGAAATAAAGCTTATTTATTTATAATAAGTTTATAATTATTTGTATAGCTATGCTGCGTAATCAGGGTCTATATCGCAAGCCCGACAACCGAAAGACCGTCTATTGAAAGCCCGACATTCGAAATTCCGAGTGTATCGAAATCCCGACAAACAAAATCCAGACTGTATCGAAATCCCGAATATATCGAAATCCCGACAATCAAAATTCCGACAGTCTTTTATTATTATAATTTCTACAATAACATTTTATATTATTCTACTATATTTTAATAGGTACGACGGATACTGAAAAAAATATTTTTAAGACTTAGGACGATGGCTCTTTTGCCCGATTATTAATTCTTGTTATTTATTCTTAATAACAATAAATAATATTAATTATTATTGTATTTTTTTTTCGTTGTCTCATTCATTATAAAACTTAAGAATAAGAAATATTCTATAATAAAATTAGTTTATGTTATTAACAATAAATAACAACAATTATTAATCTTATTAAGTTTTAGATTGTCGGGATTTCGATATAGTCGGGATTTTGATTGTCGGGATTATGGTAGTCGGGATTTCGAACATCGGGATTTGATACACTCGGGATTTCGAATGTCGGGATTTCGGTTGTCGGGCTTGCGATTGCCACCGGCTTAAACACATGACATTTCAAGCCTACCAACTACATCATACTTTATTATTATTACGTCCATATTTCTGCCACCAATTGTTGATTATTCAACCCCAATGCATTTATTTGGTCTTAATTTCTAACTTAACACATTCGTATCGCATATTTGTGACACAGACGACCAAAACAAAGCACATTGAGTAATTACAGTTAAACTGTCTTTTGACGTCAATAGGAGTTGGTACAACTGTAAAATAAGTCCGTTTCATGGCGCGCTTAGTGTGGATGAAGCATTACAATTTTACTACAGATATATACTTAACGTTTTTTTGAAATTATAACAATATAACAAATACGATTGTCTCTTACCTTTGAGATTGTAGATTTTAAGAATCTCATAGATTTATACATAAATACATTACTTATACTCACAATATATCCAATAATATACTCAAAGATTTGCATCTTCATAACCGGAAAACCATATAATGACACTTTTAGACGTTTTGCAAAAGACTAACGTCATATTCATTCGTATAGGCTTCTTTAATAAAACTTTTTTCAAATATGAAACTTTGGTTGCCTATCATAACATTATTAGTAAATTCGTTTTATTACATGTATTCTTTCAAAAAAAAAACACTTTGCCATGACCGTAGACTACAAAGTATTTCAGGTTTGTGTATTTTTAATTCAATATTAATTTCAGACTTTTCCATTTCAGTCATAAATTTAGTTTTGTCTCAAGTTGTCACTCACTTGCATACAAAAATTGCTTAACTTTCAAAACGTATATACTCATTAACTATAAGATATATAGTTTAATATTTTAATACTAATATAATTATAAATTGAATAAATTTAATGAAAGAATTCTTTAAGAAATAAAACGTTTGACGTTTTTAAAGCCCGGCGCATCCACCATTTACAAAATGTAAACAGTAAGTTACTTTAAAATGTACACTTCTCGATACATACAAAAGAAATACTTGACTTCTTTTACAAATAAATTATATAGATAGATTTCAATACAAAAAATATATAATTCTCAACTTTATATTAACATTTTAATGTATCTTATCTTAAATATTTACTTTTAACTTTTTCGGTTAGGACAAAATTTACAATTATATTATGCATTTAAAAATATTTAAAAAAAATAACTTTTTATATTTACTCCTTTTCTTCGATAATTATTTGATAAATAAAATTGTATTTACATATATTTACGTTACAATTCCATTTGATTATATATTTTTCCTAATCTACTGTTATTTTATCTAAGTTTACTAAGCTATGATTTACTTAATTTACTATTAGTATATAGTTGTTAACATGTAAACCTGTATACTTATAATTGAAATGTACAGATGAAGGTTAACTTGATGCAAGTACACCCTGAAAGGGCTATTATTTATTCATCGTTACAAAAGGACAATTCTTTATAGAGGGGTGAACGCAGCTGTTCAAAACCTACGAAGCGAACGAAAAATTCGTATCCATCCGAAGGATCCGTGGATGCGGTATGGTCGAAAGAGGGAACAGATGGTCGCGTTTGCGCAAACGGAAATCGGATTGGAGCGAAAGGGTCGACCGTTCGACCAGGCTCGAGGCTCATTTCGAAGACGCCGTACGACCACGAACCGCGCACACGATTCACGCTCGCCTCTCCATCCCACCCAAAAAGTCGGAAAAATAATAAACAAAACCCGCGGTTTGCACATACGCACGCTATCTATCTGTATACATGCATATGCGGTGAGTGTGCTGAAGATAGAAGAAGTTCGTATATCTTTCGAGTTTCCCTCCCCATCAAACGGTCTCACCGAACATCTGTGTATGTCGTGTTCGTTGTATACATCGCGAGTGGATATGACCAAAATGTGTCTCCGGCTTTGAATCCTCTCCTCTGGATACAGTATATCACAGACTCTCTCGTCGCCAATGAACTGGTAAGTTTACGCTGAAAAAAAATGTAATAATACAATAAAAGATATGGTACAGAAACGGGCAGCAGATCGTTATTGGATGATATGCAAACTAATAAAGGCCAATTAGGCCATCAATTAACTTCGATTCACTTCGTTAAGGCTTTACATCATCACTGTGTACAGGGTTGACACAAACACTCCATCCAACCCTTACGTACTCCACCTCGTTTTCATCGAAAATTGAATGAACGTTTTTAAATTTATGTTATAAAAAAACACTTATATTCTAACAAGTTGTTATTCTTTAAATCTTCTTTTATAATTTACCTTTAATAATTCTTTTCATTTATGTTTTGTTTATTTATGTTAATGTAATTATATATATAAAAAATACATTAAAATTATATACAACTTTATAATGTTTGGAAAATAATCAAAGAAATGTTGTAAAAATCACATATTTTTGTTAAAATTTTATATTGTCAATTCTGTAAATGACGAAACTTATATATTGCTTTATAGTTAATACATAAAAATGTGCCCAAATTAAAAGCAGTTAGAAATTATATCATTTATTTCGATTTTTTCCCCTTCTAAATCAAATAAATTATTAGAAAATATTTTTTTTTAGACAATTTCTTAATATAAACATGTTTGATTGTAAATAATTATTTTGTATAAATTATATTTTGTAAAAAAGCATTATTTTTATACTAAGTTTGTATTAAGTTTAAAATTATTAATTGGAAATTTTTTGAGTTATTTGAAATAAATAATAGATAAAAAAAGATGTATCATATAATTATCTAAAATATAAGAGAAACATTAACAATTTATGTTTGTTTTCCTTGAATAAAATTGAATCACCTATTTATAGATTTTGTAATCTTAATCACTGTTATAAAGATAAAATAATAAAAGTGTTTTTGCGATAAAAAATTGTTAAAAATAAATATATTGATCGTATTCACTAGTATAATTTAACAATGATATTGAACATCCTTTACATATGTTAAATTAGTTAATGTAAATCAGACATCCTTGGTATCATGCAATGAATATAAGTGTAATTTATTTATTAACATTTCCATTGTCGCAGTTTTTATTATTGTACGTGCACTTTTGTTTTTATTATTTAAAATAAACGAAGGAAGTAATGTGATTACCTTGAACTGATTCCAGAGCCTTCGCATCTCTTATTATAAACACAGAAAAAAACAGAAATGAAGAAAAAAAAACACATTAAAATTTATAAGAAATTGTGATTTATATGACAAAATATGTCAATAATACATATTTGTTTGTAAATGTTCTTTAATCTGTTTGTAGTTGGGAAATGAGAGACAAATTTTAGAAAAAAAAAATTAAGAAATTTTTAAGTTTTCTTCAATATTTATCAAACAAAATGTAAAATTTAAATTAACTATATAAAAAAAACTGTACTAATTTATTCGTTGTTTCTATGGAAATTAAAACAATTCAGAAAGTATCGCCCACGAACTTCCCTTTTCATGATCATGTTACAACGTCTAACGGAACGGACTTGGAAAGAAACGTACAATAAGTTTGTTTTTTCTAGTGCCATTGTCTTATTTCGACTTAGTCGACTCAAATGGTCTATTCAATTTACTGTGTTTATGAGTCATATACTAAAAATAAACACGTTAATTGAATTTAATTTTAAAAAACTCTTAACTTTTGTAAAATCAAGAAAAAAAAGTTGTTATATTTACTTGATAACAATTCCATAATTTCGATAATTGTAGTTAAGAATTCTGCCTTTCTTGCAACAATTTTGTGTCAAAATTTCTGAAATAAATGTAAAATTAATGACACGTTACAAAATTTACCTGTTTTTGACATATGTTACATGACGTCTTGTCAAAACAATATATTGTCTTGTCTTGCCATGTGTTACATAATTATGACATTCTATTTTGACACATCGTTGACTTATGAAATCCAATACATCTAAAAATATTCATTTGAGAAATTTTATAATATTCTAAAATAAAAAATAACGTTAAAAATTATGACTTTTTAGCAATGTATCTATTGACAGTAAAATTGATGACACGTTACAAAAATTTACCTGTTTTTGACACATATTACATGACACATAACGTCTTGTCAAAACAAAAGCGTCATGTGTTACATAATTATGACATTCTATTTTGACATATCGTTGACATTGACTTATGAAATCCAAATATTCATTTGAGAAATTTTCTAACAAGATTTACTACTTTCACATAATTTATAAAATAAAAAATATAAATATTGTAAATTATAATTTTTCATAATTATTTTGTTATTATTCTAAGTATTATAATTATGTTTGATTCCGTTTCTCTGCATTAAATATGGATATATAGAAACATAAATATCCGTTTCCTGCGTTTTGTTTTGTTCGTATTCTTTTTTCTGAACAAATTCAACTAATTAGTCCCATTTATAGGCCAATTATCGATTGTATAATTTGTATGGAAATAATTTATAAACTTTGATAGATTTTCACTTTGATTTCTATTATTATATAAAGGAAATAGGAAGTTCGGTGTTTTATTTGTGTTTTTCTTAACTTGAATAATAAAATTGTAATAAAATGAATTATTTTTTTTAATAATTTGCAAATTATAATAAATTAATAAAAAAAAAATCATTAAAACGTTTTTAATTAAATATTTTAATAATATAGTTTATAAAAAGAAATACGTTATTTAATAAATTAGAACGGAAATGTCGCTCTAAAATAATCACATAATTGAAAGAAACTAATTTACAAAATAACATTTTTTTTATGCCATGCAATATTTCGCTGACATTTTGAACAGTTTATGAAATGAACATTTGCTGTTATTACGGTTTTAACATTTTATGAAATATCCTGTGGTGTTTAATAAACATTATCTCGTAGAAAGTACATTTACGATCCTGATATTTCACTTTCGCAAATAAATTACGTTAAACGTGCTACAGATTTAAGTAAATCTCTTTTTGTATATCATTATTTACTATGAACAGTGGGAAGAAAGAAAGTGTTCCATAATAACATGATTTATCTGTCTCTCTTAGTAAGTTTCTCACTTAATTTTGTTTAAGAATCAACAAATATTTTTTTATCTGTCATTTTAATAAATACGCTTTTAGGTTTACCAACAACTATTATCATACAATTTGACCATTTCGAAATAGAATTGACTTTGATTAGCTGTCATTTACGTATAATAGTTGGTACACCTGATTGTCATTTATGTCACTAGATTATTTTTGTATTTACAAATTTATATTTTTTCTTTTTTAAAATAACCTACATATGATTTAACTTGACATCTAATTGACAGATGCATGGAATTGACAGTTAACAATTGCTCACATCTGTCATTTAAATGTCACATGTCAACTATAACATTAAATTAGCGAACAAAAAAATAACATTGCACTTCACACTATTGTGAATGTGAAAAGTAACTGGAAGATTATTATGTAAATCTAGAAAGTAAATTGTTTTCGTTCGGTTTTCTTCATTGAATAATTGCGATAGTTGCGGTTTAACACTAACGTCCATTCAATTACGTTGGAGATATACTGCGAGATGATGAGTGGTTCTTTTTTTTTTGAAAGGCCTTAGCGATGGAAATCTCTATGGAAATCTCGCTTTTCGTTTTGTTTCTTGATGATCGAACACGCATTTATTTTATTATTTGCGCTACGCGATTATTATTTAATTGCTGCATGTTAATGGGTCAGTATTCTTTCTCCGTCCATCTGGAAATTGAAAGAAGCATTCGCAAAGTGAATCTCTTCTACAAACGCACTAAAAGTACAACATAACACTCTTTTTTTGCATATTGTTCGCTTAGAAAGTAGAAAGTCTTGAATCATTTTTTTTTGTTGTATTATATTTTTCATTAAATATATATTGTTAATTACTTTTGGATTTTTATTAACAATACAAAATAACGTTTAGTAAATTTAATTATAAATATTTTTGCATGAAATCTATGGAATTTTGTTTAATTTTTGTAATTTCCTTTTTGCTCATTAAATTTTTCAAAATATGAATAAAACCTACTTGTTTTTCGGTATATTATCAACATCAAAACATATTTACATAAGCTTTTTTTTAATTGTACGTTAATCGTATTAGTTCGCACCAACGTACTTGATGTTCATATGAACGTACAATTTTTATATAAATTGACACCTACATGACTCGCTTTATGAAGTGTTGCAAATGAGAAAAATGGGAATAAATATGAAAAATTGTTAATATTTTGAGATATACAACAAAGTTTAACTTTTGTTTAACTTACATTCTATTAATTTTTAGTTATATTAAGGACAGTTCTCGATTTACGAATATTTTTTAAAATTTATATTTCAAATTGAGAAAAGTGGGAATAAATATGAAGAAAGATCATAAAAATTCTTGATTAAATCGCAATCAAAATAAAATCATGTATTTTCTTCATATGTTCCTCGATTAGTGCGGTTACAAACAGTCCGGATATTGTCGAAACTGATTACCCGTACTATGCTATTTGCTGTACTAATCTATCAATACGGAAAAAAATGTTTTACAAAATTTTGTATTTTCTTTATATGTTCCTCGTTTACCCGTCCTATGCGAGGTATTGCTGTTCAAATCTATCAATATGGAAAAAAATGTGCTACAAAATCTTGTATTTTCTTTGTTTGTTCCTCAATTAGTCTGTTTCAAGCAGTCTGTATTTTGACGAAACTGATTACCCGTACTATGCGAGGTATTGCTGTACTAATCTATTAATATGGAAATAAAGGTTCTACAAAATCTTGTATTTTCTTTGTATGTTCCTCGGTTAGTTCGGTTACAAGCAGTCCGGATATTGTCGAAATTGATTACCCGTACTATGCGAGGTATTGCTATATTAATCTATCAATTTTGAAAAAAAATGTTCTACAAAATTTTGTATTTTTTTTATATGTTCCTCGATTACTCGTACTATGCGAGGTATTGCTGTAAAAATTTGTCGATATGAAAATGTTCTACAAAATTTTTTATTTTCATGTATGTTCCTCGATTACTCCGGTTACAAACAGTCCGGATATTGACGAAACTAATTACCTCATACTATGCGAGGTATTGCTGTACAAAACTATCAATATGGAAAAAAATGTTCTACAATTTTTTGTATTTTCTTTGTATGTTCCTCGATTAGTCCGGTTACAACAAATCCGGATATTGACGAAACTGATTATCCGTATTATGCGAGGTATTGTTGTACTAATCTATCAAAATGGATAAAAATGTTCTACAAAATTTTGTATCTAAAGAATAAAAATAAGTGAAAGTTAAAGTAATAAGTAAATTGTAATAATTGTGTTATCTGTATTATTTCGCGGAAGTAAAACCTCAAAATATAAATATTTGCTATGGAAAAAAGAAATAATCAACATCCTCATGATTATATTTGGCATACGACCTTTTGCTATTAATGTCATGTAAAATGTCTTCAAAAATGGTTCATTGCCCTATTTCGAAGTACATAAATTCCGAAAGAAACACATGTTAAGTTTTACCAAGAAGTAGGATTTATGTCTTCCATGTTTTTAAAGATCAAAAAGTGCTTACATTGACTACAACATTTATTTAAGATTAATTTGAAAACGTGAAAAACTGAAAACAAATATAAATTATATATAAATATTGGTAATGAAAGTAAATACAAAAATATCCAAAATTTTGAACATTGACATTTGCTCACGTGTCAATTTTATATAGCAGTTGCTACACCTGAATGTCAGATTATGTTTTTATTTACAAATCTATGTTTTTTTTCTCCAAAAATAACCTGTATATATTTTTTTACTTGACATCTGTCAATTATATAAGTAGACTTTCTCAGGTGCACGGAATTGACAGTTGACAAATGTTCACGTATTAAGTATCTGACTGTCATTTATATGTCACATGTCAACTAGAACATTAAATTAGAAAAACGTTTAGTAAGAAAACATTTTACTTTACACTGATTGTGATAAGTAACTGGGAGATTATTGTGTAAATCTATAAAGTAAATTGTTCTCGTTCGTTTTTCTTCATTGAATAAATGCGATAGTTGCAAATAAGTACAAAAAATTCCAAAATAATTGATAAATGTATTGATTTTTTATTTTGCAAAATTTATAAGATTAATGTTTTCATTCACTTCATAAACACTCAACATTGTGAAGTGTTTGTTATCGATTTTTTTTTTGCAAAAATAAAAATGTGACACATTCATGATTAGCAGGAAAAACGTCCTACGTAAAACTTACTCGACTTCAACGGATTCTATTTTTAGACACTTTTAATTATTAAGTAAACCGTATAGACGTCTCTACTTACAGTTAATGAGATGGAATGAAATGAGGAATAAATAAAAACTGAATTGCAATTTCAAACTCATAATTAAGAGCAGTTACGTGTCATTTAAATTGATTAATGTACTTCAATTAAATTCAAGATAAATTACGTTCAATTTATTGCATAAATTTATATATAATCTTATAAATATTTTCATTATAAAAGTATGAAGTATTTATTTCCACATAATTGGTTATAAAACTTTACTAGTTAAGAAAATCATATGTACGTTCACACGAACGTACAATTTTTAATATCATATTAAGTTTTATTATTCTATTGCAATTTCACAAATCACCCATTCAAATAACGTGCAACTGTATTAGATTAAATTTTAAGATCAAAATAAGCAGTATTCAAAATTTTTTAATATTTAACGGAAATGTGTAATAAATTGCATTTTATATTAATGGAATTGCGGAAAGGATATGTTGAAAGGCGGCGTTTCTTCTTGTACATTTTATATTTGTATTCGCATTCAATTTCATTACATAAATTAATACTATACATATAAGGTTCACGTTTTCAGCATTGTCGGTCTCCAAAGAAATTACCTTTTGTTATTGAGAACATCTGGTCACCAAGGGCAACCAACCCACAGCGAAATAATATATGGATCTGCAGGATTTAAATTAGTTTATAAATGCGGAATAAATATATAATAAAATCGTTTACGCAGGGAAAACCTACACAGAATGAAAATAATTAATGGATTTGCTGGATTTAAATATATATATTTATAAAGTAAGTAAGATTTATAAGTGAAAAAACATTTTATATTGAATTAATTTGAAAATGAAGGTTGTATTAGAAATGTTTTTTTTACTTTAAAATCTTTAATGTAAGCGTGTTTAATGATAACATTATAATTCGTATATAATACGCACCTATTTGTATGCATTTACACAAATACGCGATTGAGAGCTAATTTTAGTGATCAAATTAGAATTTATTTTTTTTTGGTTTTGCCTCTTGTACAGTGTTAATTCTTGATTTAACACGAAAGTTTGTGATAATATTAAAATTCGTATATAATACGCACCAGTCCTCATTCTTAATTTGTCACAAAATTCATATATGATACGCATCCATAGCTTTTTCGTATTCTTGTACCATGTGAATTTTTGATTTAACACGAAAGTTTGTGACAATATTATAATTCGTATATAATACGCACCCATAATTATTCTTAATTTATCACGAAATTCATATATAGTACGCATCCATAGCTTCTGCGTATTCTTGTAGAATGTTAATTCTTGATTTAACACGAAAGTTTGTGATAATATTAAAATTTGTATATAATACGCACCTATTCTTAATTTATTCACCAAATTGAGATATAATATGATATAATATAATTGAGTATTCTTCTACAATGTTAATTATTGATTTAATACGAAAGTTTGTGATAATATTAAAATTCGTATATAATACGCACGCATTCTTAATTTATCACGAAATTGATATATAATACGCATCCATAGCTTTTGCGTATTCTTGTACAATGTTAATTCTTGATTTGACACGAAAGTTTGTGATAATATTAAAGTTTCAGATAAAATAAAAATACGCACCAATAACTTTTGCACAAGTCAAAGTCAAGTCAAAAATTTATTTATTTAAATGTAGATGCATTACATGATGTTATTTAAGGGGTGGCGTATATGTGAGCTTAAGCTCATTTAGCCAGAAACATGAGTTTTTAATAGTACAAGAAAAAGTTAAATTTTACACACTCGTGTATAATGTTAAATACTTGATCTAGAGAAAAAGTCTAATTATTTTAAATTTGTAATAAAAGCGCGAATTTTTATGATAAAATTAAAGTAATAACACGCATTTATGACATTTGCGAACTGATGAATATTGTTAATCGTAAAATGTCTGAAATTCATATTTCTTAAACAATGTTAATTCTTGATTTAGAGAGAAAAAGTCTAATTATTTTTTAAGTTTGTATATAATACGCATTCATATATTTGCGCATCCTTTTCAACTTTAATTGTTGTTTTATCATGAAACTTTCTGATAACATTTCATTTGTATATAATACTCAATCATGACTGTGAACTTTTGTAAAGTGCTAATTCGTAATTTAGAGAGAAAAAGTTTGATAATTTTTAAATTCGTATATAATACGCAGTTATACAATTTTTATTCTTGAAAATTTCTGATGATATTAAAAATCGTATATAATACGCACAAGCAACTTAATGTGTTATATATGACTACTATAACAATTTGACAACAATTGTATTCAATTATTAAGTATAAAGAGAAATGGTTTCAAAATAACAATTCAAGTTTCTTATGAACATATTCATATTTAGTCTACATCTTTGTAACATAATTCGTTTTAAAATCGTTGCTATTTTTACGTCTTTATCTTCTGCTGCTCCATTATATTTCCAAGTACGTAAAGTATATTCAGCGGCTAAGGTTACGTCACCTTTGTGAGGTTTGTTTTTCCGTTTGCTGCGTGTTTAAATGGTAAATAGTGGATGTTCAGAATTGCGTTTATCATTTTACATGGATGTCGCAGAGGTGTACAATGTGTGGAAGACTTAAATGCAGACAAACACAGCGCATACGTAACCGTTGATAGGACGCATCCGGCGGTGGATTATCACACGTCTCGTTTATCTACAAGAGATGTCTACTGTATTATAATCGTGGCCACATCATGTGGGCATATGGTGTATTCTAATATACACTGTATATTCACAAATAACATTGTGCAGCGTTTATTAGCTGCAAAAGGAAAGAAAACCGTGCGCAGCAAATAAATCTTTCTAATTCGTTTTATAGTGTATACATAGTAAATCTTTTTAGCAAATTTTGTTTTTAATATTTATCAGGTGTACCAACTACATAATACTCCAAAATTGTATAAAAAAATACTAATTTTTATTACCAACTGATAAATATTTGATAGATCTGCCAACTGTACTAGACAAAATGATACAACTTCGTCTTGTACTTAAGCAAGTAACACTCCAAAAATGAATAACAAAATTACAAATTTGTATTACCAGCAGATAATGCAAATTTAACTTCATCATGTAATTAAGCTAGTAACACTGCAAAATTGAAAAATGTTACTAATATTTATTACTAATAAATAAATATTTGACTAGTATTTGAACTATACTAGACAAAAGTACCATTAAATGATGCAAATACAAATTTATCATGTATTTCAGAAAGTAACATTGCAAAATTGGAAAAGAAAATTACTAATGTATTACCAACACATAAATATACGACAGTTGTTCCAAGTATAATAGATTATATAATGTTACAAATACAACTTCATTATGCACTTCTGCATATAACACTAAAGTACATGATGAACTTGTTTTTAAACCGTTTTTTTTAAATATTTGTAAGGTGTACCAACTTTGTAATTATAAGAGTAACAGCAACTAAACCAACTAAAATACTTTCACTGAATGAAGTTTCAATTATTGTCTTAATAAGTATGAGTAATTTGAAAATAAAAAAATTCAGTGTTTTTCTTGTAACAATACATGAAACATGTTTTTTTCCTTTTCTAAACCGATCATTGTAAGTAAGATGGCACCTTTTGATCTTTAGAAATGGATGGTAAACACGCATGAAGCAAGCATCAAAAGAGTCCAAAAGCTCGAGAGCTAATTCTTTCACATTTCGGCGCCACAGGAAAAAGTGTGCCAGACATGCGATCAAACGAAAACACTCGTTAATTTTTTGAACTCCGTGTAATCTTGACCTACCTCGAGATCCGATAGATGGAATTATTCAAATGAGCTGACCTTGCTATTTATTATACATATATGATGTGTGTGCGGTTCAGAACGCTCATGCCTAATCCATTTTCGGTCTTCGATTGTTCTCCTTTCATTTGTTTTTCTTCGGAGCGCAGCCTTCTTCGATGTTTTATTATTACCACTTTCACGTTCGTTGCTGACCGTTCGACCTTCCTTGACTTGTGCCAAATTCTGTCCCTCCTCCTTCTTCTGTCCTCTTAATCGCCCGACCCGAAAACGGACAAGAAGTTGTATCCAATTTCGGACTCCTAAGCCCATTTCCGTTTCGAGTTCTTTTGTTTCTTTCAACAATCGAATCTAATTACTCGACGAAAAAAAAAGAAAACAAGAAAGGCTAATGCTAATTCGCAATTCTCCTAATTCTAATCAATCCATATTCAAAATCATACACAGTCAGCTTTTACATGACGTACATAATGTGTACACATATTTAAGTACGTTAAGCGAATGCGAGTTAATTGGACAGTGAATTTCGTGTTTTAAGCCAATGTACGTAAATCGGTCGATGAATTATTTCTTTAGATGCATATAATTATAATACAATTTCTTTGATACATGTCTCTTCTTTCGCACGTTCATACGAACGTACAAATTTCAATATGAAAAATATTATTTTTTATAATGATATTTATTGACTATAATTTGGATTTTTTACCCAATTTTGTTATACAATAAAATATTAATATTTGCATATTTTCAGTTTGCAAAATTGAATTATAAATATGTTTTCTGTTGAAATATTTGAAATTTCATACATATTACATTCAGATTTATTCTTTTCCATTTCGTATTCTAATGTTTTATTCCATTTCCTGTTTCCTTCTATTTACTTTTTTACTGTGTTTTCTACAAGTTTACCTCTACGTTTTCCTTAGTTTCCATCATATCATCATAATTCTTTCTTTTTCATTTTAATCCTTAATTTTTCTCATCTTTCATTTCTGTTTCCGAGATTTTTTATTGTAAATTGCATACTATTCGAATATACAAACAAATATGTAGCAAAAATGTGCAGAAAGTGAGATTCAAAATAACTGATGTTTACAAGCGTAACCCTAATTCCGAGTGAAACTTTACATATATTAATAATAAAGCAACATAATTTATTTAAAAAACACTAAAGAATTAAGAGAATTTTACAAATTCATTTTTTTTCTCAAGTTCTATTTACTAAAAAAAAATATCTTAAAGTACAGTTTATTATTGCAATTATAATTTTAAAGACATTTATAAAAAAAAAAATTAAATATAAAACGTTAATTATTTTTTTCTCACGACAATTAATTACAGTAGAATGAAGCAAAATAATGAAACGATATTTCGGTCACACGGACGAAATTTGTTATTATTTTTACTTGTTCAATCCTTATTTCTCAATTCTCGAGTATAAAAGCTGTGTTTTTTTTTCTCGCAGACTTGTGGTAGAACAAAGAAGAGAAGAACACCTTCTAATTGGCCCATTAGAAAACTGCACGCGGCGAAAGTTTTTGTATTTTTGCAAAACCATATTATTATCATAATAACAATTTACTTTAAACATTTTTGACACGGTTAGTTTAGAAAATCGAAGTCCTCAATTAGCACCGTGCAAATACCGATGAAAATGCAGAGAATTACCATTAGAAACAAGATATAATTAACGAAGTAATTTGTATCACTTTGTTCTCGTTATTGAAGTACTATTTTCTGCATTGTAAAAGTGATTTGAGTAGATTTATAAATTACTATTAGAAACAAAGTATAATTAATGCAGTAATTAGTAAATGTTTGTTCATAAAAGTTATTGCAGTAAGTGTCGTTTTTCTCGTTATAAATGTTACTTGAGTTGCCTTGTTTTAATTGGATTGAAAACGTTATTTTATGGATTAAATTTAGATTTAGATTTACATTTTTTTATAATTACAGAATGATATTATATTATTTGTAAATGTATCAAACTTTCTTGTGTCTAATTTTGATGATATAATAAGAAATTGAGAAATAAGGACAAAGGACAAAGTACACTGACTTGGAGTACTCCTGTTATTATTGATTCATTCTATTTACCAAAAGTTATACAACAATAACTCGCATAGTGCGGCTTCGATTAGTTCGGATTCTCAATAATCAGCTTTAAAAATTTCAAAACAAACTAAATCTACACAACGGATTGATTACTCGTACTATGATGCATCATTCGCACGAACGTACATGGTGTTCATACATACGTACAAATTTAATATAAACCCGCACTACACGTAGAATTGCTGTATATAAAGTTTTATTTCATAAATCAATTTTGTGATTAATTTTTACGTTACATAACGCCACTTTCCATTTAATTTCTTTTTTAGCGAATAACCGACATTAACTAATTAAACTTTTCATATATTTCGATCAATGCGAACACTTCAACAGATGCGAGACTCGACTTGTTATTGCAATACCAAATATAGCATTTCCAACCATATTAAGGATGTTAACTCGATATCAGTTGGTCAAAGAAAGATTTCCTTCGAGGAAGCAAATCAAATTACGCCAACTATGGCTAAACAGCTCACGACTTTATTAGACAATTTCTCGCACTTTTTTTTATATGTTTCACCTACATATTGTGTTTTTCTTTCTCACTTTATTTAATTACTTATTTGCCATTGAGCTTCGTTCTTTGCATCAGAAATTGTAATTCGCATATTTTTGTATTCGATGAAAATTACGCAACTCGCGGTACTTTCACCCATATCCATGGAATACCTCGAGTGCAGAGCTCTTTTATTTTATTTGTTTGCACGCAGCTCGTTTAATTGCTTCGGATTTATGGTTCTTTATTATTTTTTTGAAGAATGCGCCGCGAGATTTATTAATGGTGCATTTACATATTATGTAATTGCGGTAATTAAAGTGATTTGTTGAGTGGTTTAGAATCTGCAATTATATTGTTAAAAAATAAAAGATGTATAAATTAGTTTGTTGCGTATTTCCTTATTGAAGGAAGAGGTTTTACACCTTGTGTTTATTATGTAGTTGTAATAACTTTGGAATCGCTTATTTCATATTTTCATAAATATTATCACTTTCAAAATGTTGAGATTTGTTACATTGTATATTGTGTTTTTAATTGTTCGATTATTACTTATAAATTTAGATTTATTTATTTTTTCTAACTTTATACAAAATGTCAATACTTCAATGATTTATCATAAATCAATGAAAAGTATTAGTAATTAAGCAAAAAATTGCAATATACAAAATTTTACTTATATTTTTCTTAATATATATGTTTTTAGTTTTTGAATTATCAATTATAAATCGAAAATTGTTTGTCTAAGATGATGCAAAATATGACTACTTCACCTTTTATTTGATGTAAAACTAGTGGAATCGCAGAGCATCAATATACTACTGATGTTAACCTACCACAAATCATCACAATGATAACTATCCAGCGGGAAAGATTACCTACATAATGTCAACCGCATTCTTAAATTTACTCAATGTTCACATTGATGAACAGATTGTAAATAAAATTACACGACATAAAAAAAATGTATTATACACCAGTGATTCTCAAACTTTTTAGTCCGCAAACCCCTTTTAGAAATAAAAAGTTTCTGAGACCCCCCGAAGACTGGGTATCTCTAGAAAAATAACCAGGATTGATCTGTCATTAATTTTTTACAACCCCCCAAATATTTTACGCGGTCCCTCTAGGGGTCACGACCCCTACTTTGAGGATCACTGTTATACACCATTATATTGTTATAATCTATCAAATTTGAAAATACACATTTTTTTCATATTTTTAATTTATTTAATTACCAATTATTTCATTTCTCCTTAACAGCAGATACAAATGGTTTAATAAGTTTTCCAATAAGTTTACTACCAGATTTATGATATGCAGTCAAGTTTGAAATTTCTCCATAACAAACTAATAAAAAATTATCAACTACAGAAAAAAATATTCTAAATGTACGTGTTATCGAATATACTTTAAACGGTTCAGAACCTATTGACATTAATTACATATTTGTTTTTTAAGTTTCGAATTCTTCAATTTTCTGTTATAAATAGAGATTTTTTTCATGTTTTAACCGGAATTGTAGATAATTTTTTTTTGTCGAGCCAAGGAAACGTTTCCTGTTAAACTTGATCAGCTAAGGATAACAACTCATTATAGTTTCGCAGCCTCAACTGAAGGCAATTAATTATAATCAACGAGTGTGTAAGCTTCAAAGAACGAGATTTATAGGCAATTATCGATAATCCGCGACGGACATTAGTTGCACACCGATATCATCGATTTTTAATTTATCGGTGATTTATCGATGCGCTTTTATGGCGTTACGCATTTTCTAAAACAAGAAACCAGACATCTTTAACTGCAACGAAGGCACGAAACGAGATGAACGAACGAAACGTGCAATTAGCTTTTGCAATGACGCAACGCCAACATCGAAATATATCCCCTCACGGTTTATTTATACTGCACTCATGGAAAGGTTATTTAACCCGAAATAAAAAAAGGGAAAAACAATAGCGGCCGTTTTAAATTTAAATTAATTTGGCATTAAGCCTTGCAAAGTTCAACGGCGAATTGCATTGCATGTATGTGTGTATTAAGGACTATAAATAAGTACTCAACACAATGCAGAGAAAGTTTTCTGCGGTGCATCGGTCGAATACCATTTTGGGAATACTCGAAGCTGTTTTCTTACTTAATCGATTATAAAATTCCACGTTACGAACGACGCGTCGAAAATTGATGAAATCTCAAAATCTGTACGTTTACATTTCTTGTAAATATTTCCAGTTTAATTTTATGTTAAATTTTGTAAATTATTACATTTTTTTACTTAGGTAATGATATTTTTCTTTTATTTGTTGTAAAGCATTTAAATAGTTATATTTTGAATCATCTTGGACAAAAATCTAATTTTGTACATGAAAAATTGAAGAATCGAAAATAAATTTATAAAAAAAAATATAAGAAATTTTTTGCAAGTAATTGAAATTTTTTCGTAGTAAGTGATTATTATTAATAATTTATAAAATATCATAGAAGTAGTGATATTTTGCATCATCTTAGACAAAAAAAATCTCAATTTATAAGTGAAAATTGAAGAATTGGAAACTTAAAAATATGCAATCAATGTTCTGAACCGTTTAAAGTATGTTCGCTAATACGTACATTATACGTAAATAGAATACATTTTTCAACTTTTTTGTTGACAGCTTATCGAAAAGTTCATAGTTTTATGTAAGTGTGTTATGGAGATATTAAATAAAAGATGAAAATCGTGAATTACGGATATTTTTAAATTTGACAGCTTATAAGATAACAATGGTGCATATCATAAATCTGACAGTAAAGTTATTGGAAACGTCATTTATATTTATATTGAATTTACTTATTAAATTGTCTAATTGTCATGTGTTGTTATGGAGATATTAAATAAAAGGTGCAGACATTTGAATACATTGAAAACGTCAAATTTGACAGTCTATAAGAAAATAATGGTTCATATCACAAATCAGACAGTAATGTCATTGGAAGGTCATAGATTTATATTGAATTTACTTATTAAATGATCTAAATGTCATGTGTTGTTATGGAGATATCAAATAAAAGGTGAATAAATTGAAAACGCTAAATACGGATGTTTTCAAATTTGACAGCTTATAAGATATTAATGGTGCATTTCACAAATCTGACGTAAAGTCATTGAAAAGGTCATAGTTTTACATTTAATTTGCTTATTAAATGAAATAATTATCAGTTATTGTTGATATGATGATATTAAAGAGGTGAAGACATTAGAAAAAATGGTAAAATCTTCATTCACGGTCGTTAACTTACATTACGTAACAGCTGTTACTTCAAAAGAAGCGAAATAGTGGTCTTTCTCACATCGAAAAAAAGAGTATGTAAAAGTTAAAGTTATTTAGAAAAAATCGGAAAATTTAACAATATTTGGAAAATTCCAATTAAATGGCATAACTTAGTCTTTAATTTATTTTATTATATAAAATGTATCTATTATTACATAAATTGTAAAGATTCATTATTATTTATTAATTAAAACTTGAAATTTCATTGGTTAAAGTATTTTAAACCAATTCATCTTACAAAAGTTTCTTCTTGGCTTAAAAATTGCATTTTTTATTGAAGTCTGTTTCATAATTTCAATCATACAAATAAATCTGTTGTGTCTGGAATGTTTTAAAGTAATCCAGAAAACTACTTTCAGGCAAATTCATCTTAATTTGCAGACGTCAATGGAAAGGCTAGAAATTGCAGTGAGAGTGAATTCGTGCTTGGCTCGATCGATAAAACTGTTTGGGGAATGCACTTTCGAAACATGCCGTTTTTAAATATTGACGTTGGCATCCAGTTATTAGATGATAAATCAATTAGACTTGGATAGCGTCCAAGGTACATACACACTTGATCGGCCTACCATTATTATTGTTTGCAAATCCGAATTTCTTGAATGTTTTCCATCAATATTTTACAGTATTGATTGATTATTGTGAGACTAGTATAAGTATATTGCATTATTACATCAAATAGTGATTTAGTGAATCCGGACTATGTGAGGTTTTGTTGAATGTACAAGAAATTTTAAATATTTGCAAGAAAGATATGCACATGTGTATAATTATTTTTTTTATAAAATATGGTAGTTTCAAATTGAAAAATCGCTTAACAGCTTTCAACTCATCTTCTACTCTTCTTTTTTTTTTTTTCTTGGTAATGAGAGACTTGTCTTCTTTATTTACCATATGCTCTCGCACTTGAGGTTTCAAGTAAGTTTTGTCACAGATTTTCAGCAAACGCATTTCTCGAGCACCACTTAAAAAAGGTTAAGAGTTTATTCTATGAAAAAAATATTTCTTTTCGCACTGCGTGAAGAACAACAATCTCTTGATTTATCATTTGAAGTAGAAACATCATCCTATTGCAAAAAAAAATGAATTTAACATTGAGATTATTCAAACTTATTGATTAAAAGAGATTTCATTGGAATAAATAACAGATTTTGATAACTTCTTGTTAAATGTTAAATTTAGAAGAAAAAAATATGTTGAGTTATTAACCTTTTAAGTAGACATTTTAAAGTCAAGTTTCATTTTTATTCTTGGAAAAAAAAAAGATATAGAAGAGTATTCTTATCTGACGTCGAGGTTATTCTAAACTTATTGATTTTTCAAGTTTTCCCCCATGTAATAAAATACGCTTTATCGAATGTTGAAGTGTTTCGTTTTTCTATTTAAAACGTTTTTTTTAAAAACTTCTATTTTCAAGTATTTCAGTCTTTTAGTGTTTAACATTTATATACTAAAGTAAAAAAAAAATCCTCAATATATAAATGATATAAGTGATACTACATTCATTTCTCTAACATTTCGATACCTTTCTTGTAGAACGAGTTGTCTTTGGCGTCAAAATACGGCTTTAACCCTTTGCTGTCCACTCAGCTGACGACCGATTTGACTCTGGACTATAGTGGTGAATCCAGGTTTCATCCATTGTTACATAAGGCATGAGAAAATCCTTTTAATTTCGCTTGAACAGCGCTCGGAATCAGCAACTAGTAATTTTTGGTCCACTTTGACCTTGAACTCTGTACCCATTCCGAACAGAGCTTTCCCCATGATCAAATGTTCATGCAAAATGGTGAATACACTGCCTTCTGATATCTTCAGGATGTCAGCTATCTCACGAAACTTGAATTTACGATCGGCCAAAACCATTTTGTGGACTTTTCTTATGTTTTCTACAACAATTGTCGAATTTGGGCGACAGCGTTTAAAAATCAGCAAACTACTACTCTACCATTTGTCTCGACGGAGAAGAGTTCCAATAACACTTATCAATCCATTGCTTAGCTTGAACAGTAATGAGCAATGTTTTATCAACACAAACAGTACAGAAACAAATTCATATTTTTCCGTTGTTTTGAAAATTACAAAAGTAGCGTCACTAAAACCACTGTAACTTGTTAATAGACTTTGTCTAATTCTCATAAATTGTTGTATATAAGTAATTAAATTTAATTCGAAATCCATCTATTATTATTATCCTTGCAGCTCATTACGTAATGGACGGTTATGCCAATGTTCACACCTATGCACGTACACTTTGAAGTATTGGACTTGCAGACCAACCCAGAAACACACCTACCCTTATAGCAAACACTGATTCGAAAAAAAGGTGAATAACCTTATGAACTGAAAATTGAAGAAATTTTGAAAAATTATAATATAATTGCATTTTTGTGCATTGAATTTGTATATAAATGTGTTCATATTATTGATGAAATATCAAAGAATTAACTGAAATTTAAAGAAACTATGAGTAATAATAAAAATATGATAAAACAATATTTTATTATCTTTTGTATATAAATTCGTAATGAAATTCAAAAGAAATTAAAAATAATTAGAGAATATCAAATGTGAAATGCGCACGAGATATTTAGATAGCGGGTAAAAGGATTTCAGCTGCAAAAACGAAATTTGCGTGAAAGGAGTATCATTAAATATAATTGGCTTCTCAGACATCGGCCGTTATCGAAGGCATTCCTTATGCATCTACACCAGAGCTTCCGTACTTTTGCTTTCGAACCTGAACAAAAGGAGAGCTTCGTTTCGAAACATCTTAATCGATGAAATTTGAATAATCATTCGATTATGCAAATGCAATTACACTCAATCAATTAATTACAATGCTTATCAACTTCAATTACATTCACAAAAGGTTATTTGCTCTTGGCTTCAATTAACGTTTGAACGTCCTATACTTTCTTTGTGTCTGCATTCCAGCAATAGAAATCAATTACAAATTAATTCCAACAACATGATAATCCGAAAACACTTTTATTTATACACGCAATTATACTTTGTTGTTAAGTATATTGAAATATGCACATTCATTAACTTTAAAGGTGAAAAGTCGTAAGGTCATTCGGTACAAATTTCTGTTTTTTTTTTGCTCTTGCCACAAAATTGTTGATATTTATAAATATTGTTTTGTATTGGAAATTTACAAAATAAGTCTGAGATTCTTAGAAATTATGAATTACAATTTTCATATTTGAAATATTATGAAAACAATTTTGGTTGTTTATGCGGAAACTTGTGCAGTCAGAAGTTTCCGCGACCAGAAATGTTAATTGCCTAAACTATTCTTAAAAAAACGTACTCCATTTCTTTATTCATCTAAACTAAGCAATAAACTTATTTCCTTAGTTAACATTTACTGTCCAAATTTCTAATAAAATAACTTATGAAAAATTTATGAAATTTTCAAAATATATCTATCACCGTTACTTAACTTTTATTAATTACAATTACATCTCTAAATAATATAAAACTATAAACGTTTCTATATTGAATTATGTTGTACTAAAACAAAAAATCAATTGTTTTTTTAACATTGACATATTTTTTTTGTCTTTTTATAGTGTTCATTTTCTGTGTTTTTTTTTCTTTAAATATTTAGTTTATTTTTAATGAAATCGTGTTTTCGTTCGAAGCACGTACGTATGTTACGATGTAATGGTGGATTATGTAATTGATTGGGCAATTACATGATAGACGTCGTAATTTAACACGGTTAATCCATCAAGAAACCTTGGTCACCTCGTTTTGAAACGAGATACGGATTTATGTATCAATCAACATTCTTCACGTAAATAATAAAGTTGATATTCCCGTCAAATGATTACGAAGTCAATAAGGTAAAGTGTACGTTCGTACGAACATCAAGTACGTAAGTGCGAACATGAATATAAAAACAAATGCATTCACTATAAGATTAATTATTCGTTAAATATACGAACTTGTCTATAAAATAATTGTAAATACATGCATTTACTATCCGATTAACGTACATTCGCTTTGGAAATTGACAATTGACGTTATGTGAACGTTGTCTGTTATATATTGAAATCGGATCAAGACAACCGCAAATTACGTAATCGCGCAATTTACACGTGTAAATCCGGATCGTGTGTAATTGGTAATGATCGCGTGAAGAGCGAACGCTCAATTACCAAAACAACAACAACAACAAGAATTATACTTCGTTACGTAACTAAAGATTGTTTTTTTGTATCAATTTCTTCGTGCTGTTTCTTTTTTTTTATAAATATAACGAACGAATAAAGGTTTTTAATTAGAGCGCGCTGATTCATCGCCTCACGTTATAATTTAATTGTTGATCTTTTGAACAATCGCACTTTCACTTTCCCATCACACTTTTCACCTTAATCTCATCGCGCTGCGAAGAAACAAAACGAGATGTATTTAAAATTGTTGTTTTTTTCTCTTTCAGAAGAAGCGCTCGTTCGGGCCTCCATGTACTCGGATGGATGATTTTCTAGACGCGAACTAAGGTAACTACTTCTTCATCATTATGTTACCTTTTTTTTTTCCTCTACTACCTCGTATGTAATTATACGATCGTTGCGTAATGTTGGAGTTTCCTATATGAGGAAGAGTTTATCGTCGGTGTGAGAAACCTCATCTCTGTGCCGGTTGCACACGCACGCACATATCTTGCGATTCGATTACGCAAAGTAATATTATATGCAATGCATATCATTATTACACTTTTTTTCATTAAATTCCCATGAAATTCTATTCATTTGCTCCAGCTTATACTTTCCTGAGTTCGATTTGGTGTTAAGAAATTATTTCTATTCATATTTCAATAATTAATAATGCATATCTATAACAACACGGAAATAAATGTTTGGTGAAAGTTTTTCAAAATATTTTTTTGTTACAAAGTTGCATCCATAATATACTTCCTTATAGACACTTTTATTCGTTACTTTGAAATTTTCTTTGACTTGAGTATTAATAATTGACCTTAGATAAAGTGTGAAAGAAATTGGATTCAATACTAGAAAATGATTAAGTATTTTTTCTTAAATTATTATTACATTATTTATTAGTTTTGGAATTTGTTTGTACCAAATTGGGCTTCTACTTTTGTAACTTATAATTTCATCAATTTGTTTGCACAAATTTGATCCTTGACACAGATTCAATAATTAATACAAGTGTATAATGATTAAACTAGAAAATCATCTCATTGAATTAGTTTACGAATGTTTTAGAACTTAGTAAACTAGAGTTCAGCAAACCGTTTTCAACATATTTGTTTGTAGTTATACTGTGATTCAATTATGAGTAACATACAAATTTTGACATAAGGTGACAGCTGTCAAAAATGTATCTGTTACCAAAATTTTCATTGATTAATTTTTGGGACAAAATAAAAGTAAATTCTTGTGTGTAAACGTTAAACGTCCAGTGAATTTCGTACGAAAGTCGTCACGTTTATTTTGGAAAATTGAATACAAGAATCTGGAACTTCCTATGATATTTACGTATTTGCATGTTGGTGCGTGGTCCGGCGATGCATCATCTCCCCATTTTCGGGTTTTTGCTCCTGTTGGAAGTATTCCCACTTTGAAATATTGACCGGGTCGCCAAGACATCTTTCCAGTGTACTAAAATAAGATCCTTCTGGATGAATGCGCACACGCACGAATTTCTCTTCCTCGTCCTGCTCCTCCTTCCAACCATACGAAACTTCCCCATTTCTGAATTAATAACTTTCGAGCAAAACCGCATTTCCTTGCCGTGTCCTCGCCACAGTTTTATTCGCTCGTAAACTACGCTTCGAATGCATACAAATTGCGTTTGAAGTTTCATAGATGAAGTCTATGTTTATTTTAGCTTCTATTCCTTTTCCAACCAGGAGGTTGCAATCAATAGTTTATATATACAATTTCATGCAGACATTTGCTTTTGACAGTTACAATTGACATAATTAATGTCATGTAATTAACATTGTTTATATGAAACTTGGAACAGACTACATTTGATTTTGACATTTACAATTGAGATAATTTATGTCATGTAATTAATATTTTTTATATGAAACTTGGAACAGACTACATTTGCTTTTGACAGTTACGATTGACATAATTAATGTCATGTAATTAACATTGTTTATATGAAACTTTGAACAGACTGCATTTGATTTTGACAGTTACAATTGACATAATTAATGTCATGTAATTAATATTGTTTATATGAAACTTGGAACAGACTACATCTACTTTTGATAGTTACAATTGGCATAATTAATGTCATCTAATTAACATTGTTTATATGAAACTTTGAAAGACCACACTTTATTTTGACAGTTACAATTGACATAATTAATGTCAAGTAATTAACATTGTTTATATGAAACATGGAACAGACTACATTTGATTTTGACAGTTACAATTGTCATAATTAATGTCAAGTAATTAACATTTTTTATTTGAAACTTGGAACAGGCCACATTTTATTTTGACAGTTACAATTGACATAATTTATGACATGTAATTAACATTGTTTATATGAAACTTGGAACAGACTACATTTGATTTTGACAGTTATTAATGACATAAATGATGTCGTTTATTAATATTATCTACATTTACTTCTGACAGTTATAATTGTCATACATTAATGTCCATATAAAACATCAAACAGACTACATATGCTTTTGACAGTTATGACATGTCATACAATTTACTATGACAAGCTATTATCCACACGATGAAATCCGATGACAGTTGAATTGTCAATTTAGTGAACCTTTTTTAGTGACTATCGTGTGTATAATTTAGTTAAGGGAAATAATGGAAAATTTTAGAAAATATTTAAAAAAAACGTAATTATTTGAAATAATAAAATAAAATGTATGAAATTATTCATTAACTATTTTTTGTATTATTTTTTAATAATCTGTATTTTTTTTGTATTCTCATCCAATTAGATAAGCCGAAGCTATACAAAAGTTTCATTCATTTCAATTAAAACTGTGTTTTTGTTATTCGAATTTACATTATAAAACGCTGGATTTTTATTTGCAATGAAAATTACACTGGAACGAATGAAAAAAAACGTTTCACCGTTGAAAATGAATCAACGCGATTTTAATGTGTATTCGCCTTTATTCAAATTCACCTACTGTGAAATTTAGTTATTTGCATTTTTTCTAATAATTTACGTAGATATATTATTTATTATTATAATAATAGCCTTTTCTTAGTATATCAAAATATACAAGATGCAAATCTTTTTATTATAAGAAAGAAAATTGTAATTTATTTTGATAAATATTTTTTTAATGATAATTCTAATGAGTTTATATTATATAATATAAAGAAAAACTAACTAATTCATAAAATCTTGTAAAAACATATTCTTATTAAAGTTTAATAACTGATAAATTTGAATTTATTTCAATGTAAAAAGATGTTTACAAACGAAAAATAAAAAAGAATATATTCATATTTTGATTATTACTTCTCGATTTGCTTGAAAAAGCTTATAAATATTATAGAAAGTCTTCAAATTTCCACTGTACTTATAAATATATTCCTTCTTAACGAGCGATCAATCATTTTGACAGGAGACATGAAATAATTGATTTACTAGTAAATATTTCGGAAGTCAGATAATTTATCATCATTGTTGATTTTTGTTCTATTAAATTTATTGTAAAACTATTATTATCTTGTAATTGGATAAAAATACTCTTTCATTTGTAATTTTGAAATATGATAAACGTCATTTAATTCGAAAATATTAATCTTTCTTATAGTTGATTCAAAATTTTTACTTATGATCAATTTTATATAGTTAATTCGTATCGTATTCAAAACTACACAGAACTACTAATAATCAGATACAATATGACATACCTATTTTCAACTAGTATTACTCAAAACAAATGATAATAAATAATAAGGTTAGGTTACTTAAGTTTGAATTATGTTAGGACAGACTTTGACAAGTATTGGTAAAGTAAAACTCAAAATACTTAAACTTAGTTGATGCCTTTTTCATTAAACATTGATTATTGTATAAACCAGAGATGGGCAACCCTCTGCTCCGGAGCCGCATAAGCTAATGATATGGTGCTACATATGGCTTCTTCGATATTTTTCAAACAAACAATGTTCTCAAAAATATTGAAATATTTAAGAAACTAGGACAAAAAATTATTTGTAAATAAAGTAAAGTAAATATTATTGAATATTTTTACGACTTCTGTTTGAAGTCAAAACATTTAAAGTAATGAGAATCGTGCTATATCCAAAGTTACTATTGATATTGTAGAGTGGTAGTGGTAGTTTCAAGGATTTCCATTAGATAAAGAACGAAGTTTTAGTGTAAATAAGGTCGGATCCGTTTTTTTTTTATTGATCAGATGCGAGCTATTTCCATCCGAATGTGTTTGGTCAGTGACATATCGACCAACTAACGATAATAGGTCTTCCGTACTAAATTTTTGGCCCAACCTCAAAACTATACATGTACACTATATATAAAAATATAAATAAACACACAGCACGCACACAAGTGTCCTGTTTTTGTTATTCGCAGAGCTTTATGTGCTTATCCATGTACTAGATCAAAGGACAAACTCATATATAACAGATCCTCATTTGTTTTATTGCTGACGAAAAAACGGCCACCCTATTTAATAGATAAAAAAATATCGTAAGAAATATGGTTGAGAAAATTGGGACACTGTTATAATTTTATATATTTTATTGTCACCAATTATATGAAGAGACGACTAATAGCCGAATGGTTAAGTCGCCCTACTCATGATTTCGTGGGCGCCGGTCCTGGTTAAGCCAGGCCCTTTGTGAGCACTCTCGACAAATTAAAAATCATCATAATGGTAAAATTATCCACCGGGAAAGATTATCCATTTAATGTCAACCGCGATCTTAAATTTACTAAATGGTCACACATTGATGAACAGAAATTATTCGACATAAAAAAAAATATATGAAAAAAAGAAATTTCTTTTGAAATTAACTAAGTTAACAACGATAATTAAATTAAAATGCTAAAAAAACGCAAATATAAAAAAAATCATATATACCAATAGTGGGTAAATGGTGTTTTCAGAGCCGCATGCCGCTCTTTTTATAAGAAATTGTGGCTCCAATCTCTCATAATGGTGACTTTAAGTTGCCGATCCCTGATATATACTAATTTTTAATTTACAAAAAATGAAATAAGGAAAATGTTATAGTTAATACCAATAATATTGAAGTTAAAGTTATTTTAAGAAAATATCTGAACAGATGAAAGAAAACTAAACTGAATGATTTGTGCAAATTGTGGTAAGTTGTTTAACATAATGATGGGAATTCCTATAGGATGTATATTAAAATTGCAAAGATTCTAATGGAAAAATAATTCAAATGCAAATAGCAAAATGCTTTCGGATGGGAATGGTACGAAGCTTAATGACGGATTGTTTTCGTAATGTTCTTCCGGAAACGGATCCAGTTGAATAACCCAATCGCACCAAAAGATAACTGAGACATGCACACCTGTATTGTGCATGTTTACTGGCACGTGCATCGATTATTTAATACGTCTGCCCCGATCCATTCATTCATTCTTTATTGTCTATCCGTAACTGCATTCGGTTGTAAAACTACACACATAATTTTATTAACATACAAAGTGTTGCTTGTTGCACTTCCTAGTTTGTATTTGTAATAAGTTGTAAAAGATCAATAAAAGTTTCCAAATTAATTTGTCAATAAAATGTTTGTTTCGTCTATAAATGTCTGTATTAATTGAAACTCTGTACTACAAAGTGTTCAATTTCTTGTTCATTCCTTAAGTTTTTGACAATATTATTAAAATGTTCAATGCGTTTCTGTTGATAAATGTAAAAATATATAAAAAAAATCTCTTTATTTTCATAAATACAAATTCTGTAAAAATCATTAATAATATTTGTATTTATTGAAAATAAGTACAAAGTAGTTCATTTTTTAAGTTTTTGATACGAACTTATTAAATTATATTGTCTTTTATTAAATCTTCAATCAAATGTGTGTTTCATTGATAAATGTAAAAACATTTCTTTATTTTGAAAAATACAAATCAATGCAAAAATGAATCACTTAAAAACATTAATAATATCTGAATTAATTGAAAATCTGTACAAATTGTTCAATTTCTTGTTAATTTCTGTAGTTTTTGATATACATTTATTAAATTATATTGTCTTTTATTAATATTATTAAATTTTCAATGAAAGTTTTGTTTCATTGATACGTACACAAATTATTGTATTTGTTAACTTTTCTACTTAAGGTGTACCAACTTAAAGTACATTACATAACAACTTGTCAAATTGATGAAAGAAATTTGTGACATATGTCAATGTCAAAGTTTCTTCAGGATATATACTGTTTTTTATTAAATTTTCAACGAAATTTTCGTTTCATTGATACGTACACAATTTATTGTATCTGTTAACTTTTATACTTAAGGTGTAGCAACTTAAAGTACATTACATAACAACTTGTCAAATTGATGAAAGAAATTTGTGACATATGTCAATGTCAAAGTTTCTTCAGAATATATACCTTTTTTAAGTTCAATTCAATATAAAAATTGTCAATTAATTAAAATTTATATTGATCAATGTATAAATTGGTATAAGTAATAATTCTTGTTAAATCCTTAATCCGTTGACACAAATTTAAGCAATTACGTGAAACTTAAACAACCGATAATTACAAAATAATTTCATAAAAAAATTGCAAGGATTATAACGCTATAAAACGTTTTCTTAATCTCATTTTATTTGTTTTTTTTTTTTGCAATTTACCAACGACTTTTAAAGAAATTGAAGTGTGGCGCCCGTCCATAAAACGTACGTAAATGGTGGCAGTCGTAAAGTAAAACGAGGCGTGCGCTGGCTGTGTTCATTATGTAACAATAAAAAAAAGAAGGAAGCTGATGAAAAAACTCGTCCAGTTTTTTTTTGTTTGTTGATGAGATGAAATTCTTCGTATTACAAGTAAATACTGTGTCAGAGCATAAAAAAAAGAGTTTAAATCACAGTCGGATAATCGCGTGTGCAGTTACTGTAAATACGGTTAACAGTAATTAATCCGGATTTACTTTGTTGCAATTACAAAAAAAAAACATATAAAAAATACCAGGAGGAATTTGAAACATTTGTTCATGTTTTTTTATTATCTGAACTAGTTTTTGAACGTGGTTTGGTTTTATAATTATGGATATAAAGAAAAAAAAATGTGGTCAGATGTGATTCGACATCATTGCAACAGGATGTTAATTGTTTTGATTACATTTAAAGTTCTTTCATCTTAGTAGAATTTCTCGAATATTTTTTTTCAAATTATTTTCTTCAAAAAATAATAAATATTTTTATGTTCATATTTGGAATATACGTAGATGTTAATTAGAGAAATTTGTGACGAATTGGTATTAAATCCACGAATGGTTTGCTTTCACATTAGTTTAAAAACAATGATTAGTAATTAAAATTTGTAATTTATTTACTTCATTAGAAATGAAAATTTATTAATTTTCTACAAAACATTCATTACTAATAGTTTCACTAATTAATTTCCTACAAATAAATTGAATAATTAATTTTAAAAATATTTATTTATAACAAATTTATTGCATTTGTCAACTTAAATATATATGAAAAGTGTACCAACTTAATGTAATTATATAAGAACTTATTAGATGTGTGAATGACATTTCTGTCAAAATTTCTTCTTAATAAAAGTGTTAATTTAATCCAATTAGATTTTACTTATTTCTTATTGTAACAAAAGCAAATTGTTAATATATATAAATATAAATAAACATACTTAAGTAAAACATATGTTAATTTGATAACAAATATTATTAAGTAATGATACGTACACACTAGAACAAATTTATTGCATTTGTCAACATAAATACAATTGAAAAGTTTACTAACTTAATTAGTAATTATATAAGAACTTATCAGATATGTGAATGACATTTATGACATATTTCAAAATATGTTCTCAATAATTTTTTTTTGTAGATTGTGTTCAATTAGAAATTATTATGTTTATGATACTAACAAACGTTGATTATTAATACGAATATAGAGGGTGTCCCAAAATTAACGCAAGATTTGAATTTTCCGCCATTTGTGCAGTAAAGTGTTGGAAACCCGAACAATTTGACATATTTGCCGCGAAAATTTTGAATTTAAAAGTATTTTTTGCTATTTTTTTATAATTGAATTCAATTGAAAATTACTGATTTATGCTTGTAACGAAGATCATCAATACCTAATTCTAAAGTTATTTATTACTAGCGACATCTATGATTAAGGATTTTTGTCAGTGAAATTAGAAATTTTTTAATATGGAAAATTTTGAATCAAAGACGAACCAATTCCCACGATGTACAAAAACATCATAAAGAAGAACAGAGGAGACCGACAAGTTGAAAATACCGATTCTAAAGTTGCGGTAAACTAGCGTACGTTTTGGTTTCTTAATCAACTCCGCCCTGAAATGAAATGAAACTAAAATAAAACAGAATAACAGAAAAGAAAATAAGAACATAGTGAAGAATACGGCCTTCCTACATCGTGGCTTCGAAGAAATGTGGAATTATCTTCGAGGCAAACCGACTTCACACTTCCGTGTACTATCATCGAGCTACGTGATCACAGATTATATACATTCACATCGCAATACCGCTTCGCTTTTGCACGTTATCTATACCTTTAATAAATTTCGGTTATTATCGAAACCGTTCAATTTACCGAGTGATTTATTTATCGGCTATTTTCCTATCCGCTCCAACGTACCAATCTATTACTTAACCGATGATTTATCTACATATGCAAATAGATTTCATTTTATCCCATTTAATTGTTTTTAATTGCTATCATGTTTCATCTCAAGACATTCGATTATCCTTCAATAACCGGATAAACGATAAATATTAATACCGTGTGAACTAATATTTAGCAATGGAAACTGTTAATAATTTAGTGATTATAAACAAATTCTTGTGAAACTTATATATTAACTTTGCGTGTGTCTGTAATGCTTATTTCTAAAGCTAACTTCACGCTTATATAATATATCTTCGTGTTTCTATAATTTTAATCTCTAAAACTTATATAATATATGTGAATATTTCTGCATTTGTCTGTAATGCTTATGTACAAAGTTTATAATCTGTACTGCGAATCAATTGCTAACAGTTGTTAACCACTTTTCCTTGCTTTGACAAATGATGACAACTGTCATTTCGGGAACCAAAGGTTGAGAAACACTGGTTTATATAATATATTTGAAATTAGGTACAAAACATCTCTCTGTGTATCTGTAATGTTTATATATAAATCTTATATAATACATATGAAACTTATTATATACAATCTTCATTTATTCTTGATAATAAACTTGACTTAATTAATAGCTTTGATTGTATATTTTGTTTCAAGTTGTTTTGTTTTTGGTACATTATTATTAAAAATCTAATAATCAATAATTGAATAAGAAACAAATATTAGATAATTCTTGATCTTTTGCAAAAATATTAAAAAATATTTTTTTATATAAAATAACCAATTTATGTTTAAACTTTAATTTACTTATAATTTCAATAAAGTTTGTGATAGAAAATCTCACGTTAAAATCAAATTTAATTAATTTTATTATATTTCTTGTAAATGTTGCTTATTTTCATGAAAAAAAGTAATTCTCAGGTAAACTTGTATTAATATAATTTATATAATTTTACAAAAAATATAACAATTCAGATAAATCCAATTAAGTTTAAATATTTCAGAAATTGTAAATATTTTTACATATATGAAAAAACACGTAACGAAAATGTATTCGTTTTTGCTACAATAAAAATTCAATGTGCTGTAGTATATATAAATATTATAGTTATAAAAATATATCACGATAATAAAACGTCTTCCAGACAATATTTCAGACTTTTTATATACATTTATTTATGGGGGTCGACGTACTGGTACGACAAATCTTGTGTGATTGTATAAGAAAGAAAAAACAGGTTATCACGAATTGATCAATATGTTGAAAATTTCAAAATGAAGAGACTAGGTATAAATCGATTATAGCTTTAAACGAGAATCTGTCCTATATAAGCAAATAATGTAATCAATTTAAACGCAACTTTTGGAAATATTAGAGAAAAAAAAGATTTTTTTGCAAATTAATTTTCTATAATTTTTAATATTATTTTATTTTAATTGATTTTTATAAATTATTAATATTTTTTTCATATTGACCGCAGTATTTCCATTTTTAATTAATTATTGAATTGAATTAAAAAAAACTAATTTAAATTATACATTTAAATTGATTTGTGTTGAAATATGAGATAAAGGTAGTATAAACTACTTCAGTAAACACAACACATACAGATTCATTATCACGTATTTAAAGTCTATAAATTACATAAGGTTGAAGTTGTAGTGAGTAGAACAATGCGGTTATACAATATTAACGGTTAGTTGAGGTAAAACGAAACCGGGGTGGGTGTATTTATCGTACGTGAAAGTATCCATTTTCGTGATTCGCAATTCATCGAAGGCGTCGATTCTCTCTCTCTATCTCTCTCGATTTATTCACTTTTCGGATCGTTTACATTTGTTGAACATTGCCGGGATTTCGTATTGTTTGCATTTGTAAATGCACTGCGGAAATCCTAAGGCGAGGTGCATTATTCTCCGTGGAAAGGCGCACATTTAATATATAGTTGTATACTCCCATGTGTCTGTATTATCTCTAACAAACAATACCCGATATTGATAAAACTTTCGTGGTCAACAACCTTCCATGCACTTTACAAATCTTCACAATCGTTATACAAACAATTATTTACCTACAATTCTATCTGTTATTAATAATTTTGTATCTAAACTGTATTATATAAATTTATATATTTTAATTAATTCATTAAAATTAATCAAAAAAAAGTGTTCATACCTTTGAATTACTTAAAAAAAAATTAATAATAAACATAATTTAATACTTATATATTCTACGGCAATTGACTGCAGCTTTTTAATAAAATATAAACTACGTCAATGAATCTATTCAATATATTCAGATTTACTTGCACATTACTTGCTTAATTAAGGGACACGCATTGTCCACCTTTTGAACATGCCTAGTGAGGCATTATTATAATTTTCTAGAAAGAGGAATTACTTTTTTAATTTGGTTGGTATGTCAAGGGATGAATGTTTGATAGTCCATACCATCCGATGTTGATAGGAAGTTGCCTGATTCTAAAAATTTGTTGGGTATAAAAACTTAGGAATTTCTGAAGTTAGCGAACAATTTTGTAAAGAATGTATCAAAATTAAAAATTATTTCTTTAAACAATTTAAACACAATATTTCATCACAGATACAAAATATGCAATTAAATTAAGTTTTTTTTTACAAATTTGTATAATTTACTACATCACATACAAAAAAAAACATATTTTTTTAATAATCTGTATGAAATTAAAATTGTTCTTGTTAATATAACGTTTTTATATTTTTATAATCTCAATTTGTAAAGAAATAAGTTTATTAAAATAAGATTATTTTTTAATGTTGTAAATGAAATAATAGAATTACGTGTGTTTACTTAAAAATAATGCGTTTTAACTTCTCATAATTTTCATATTACCATTCGATAAATGTCCAGACTTTGGCAACAATAGAGTTTTCATTATACTCTCAGATTCACTAGTAATTTGAATTGAAAGTATCCTTCAGACTTAACGTCTACATGCATTTTGTATAATGGATAACAATTGCACCATTATTTTTAATGAAATATTATTAATTCTTACACAACTCAAAATTAAATCAACTTTATACATTGTATTAAGAAGTTGGAAATTTTTTTATATAAATTTCGCATTTTAAAGAATCTTATTTACAAAGAAAATATTGATGATTTTGTGATTTATTAAACTTTTCTAAAGTGATTTTTTTTTGTATTGGAAATTTAAAATAATTCAAACATTGCAAAGAATATTTGGAAGATATCGATGTTATTTTATATAATAAAGTAGAAATAGTTACATGATTTTAATACAAATACAAAATAATTATTTTTTTTTAATAAAATATTCTTAATTCTTACATAACTCAAAATAAATTCAACTCTAGATATTTTTTAACGAAAGGTCTAATATTTATTAATATTTTTTGTACTAAGAAATTGCAAACATTTTCATATTAAATTCGCATTAAATTCAAAAAATATTTATAAAAGTTATTTACAAAGAAAATATTGAAGATTTTACAAAATATTAAACTTTTCTCAAGTATATTTTTTTTAGAAATTTGAAATAGTTCAAACATTGCAGATAAAGAAATAGTTGCATGATTTTAATGCAAATAGAAAATAATTAATATTTTTAATAAAATATTGTTAATTCTTACATAACTCAAAATAAATTCAACTTTAGACATGTTTTTAAAGAAAGAACCAATAAATTTATATGTTTTTTTTTTTTGTATTAACAAATTGTAAATATTTTCATATTAAATTCGTATTTCAAAGAATATTTATTTGAAAAGAAACTGTTGAACAATTTTTTAAAGTGATTTTTTTAGTATTGGAAATTTGAATAATTTAAAACATTTCAAAGAATGTTTAAAAGATATCAATGTTATTTTAATAAAGTCACATGGTTTTTATATTTCGATTTAAAAATAAAACAATTATATTTTACTTTACAATAAATTATTAGTTTATAACGAAATTTTCATTTCATTATTTAAATAAATATTTTTAAAAATAATAAATTTAACAACACATTTATACACAACATTTTTTAACAAATATTATTCATTTTCTAGTTATAAAAGACATTAATTTAGCATTTACAAAAAAAACAACATTATGAGATTTTATCGAAATTTTCATTTAAAAAATAATGAAATTAATAACAAATTTATATAATGATTCCTTTGGTTTTTTCAAATATTATCCACTTCTTGTTTAAATAACATGTTTATTAAGTTAGCATTTAAAAAACAAACTATTTAAACATAATTTGCAAAGAATATTTAATGATTTAATATTGTGTAATGAACAAAAACACGCGAAATTTCTTAATAATTCAACTAAATTTGTTATTTGCTTCTGCACGTTACTTTTTTTTCGTGTGTATGTATAAATAATACTGCAGAGCTGTTATGTAAATGTGACCTTCCCGTCCTCTTGCACCAATGAACGAAAAAAAAACGACGTTTAGACGCGACTTTGTTGAAACAGAGGACTGCACATCATTATTTATGCTCGAAACACTCGACTGAATTTACGTATAATAATTTACTTGCAAGGTCGAAAATATTCGGTAATACAAACAACAACAAAAAAACACGTAAATATTCAGTCATATATGAAATTAACTAAAAGATATATTCACTGAACATCATAATTACTTGTTACAATCATTAAAAATATGAAAATTAAACATCTGTTACATCTGATTGATTTGTTCATTTCTCTCACAACAATGGAATTTTTTGGATTATTCCTTGAGAGAATGGTTATAAAATCTTTAATAAAACCAAAAGTTTAATTTATTCTTGTTTATATGTAAAAGTATAAAAAAAAGGTCAAGGTTCAATTTTGTCCCAATTAATTAATTGCGATTTTTTTTAAACAAATAAAGAATTGAAATGTTACAAAAACACTTGTATTGAAAATGGGTCTATATCGCAAGCCCGACAACCGAAAGACCGTCTATTGAAATCATCTTTTCTGATGACAAAAGTTAAAAAAAAATTCTTTAGAATTAATGATTTTTGATAATTACAAATATTTTTGCTGTCATTTTTATTGCTAAATTTAATTGTTTCAATATTATTATGTATGAATTTATTTATTTCATTGACGTTGAACCAATAAATAAGAAAATATTGATACATGTGTTTTTGCAATAATCTTTTCTTCTTCAGCGTTTGGTCACCAAAACAACAAATTTTATCAATTGCCTTGAAACTGAGTACAAAGAAACAACTTATATTTAAAGATGTTCTACTATTATGCAATCATTCATGTAAATCTTATTCAGCAATACTTTGCATAGTGCAGGTAATCATTTCCGAACTCTTTGAAACTTTACAAAAAAAAGTAATGTCGTCTCTTTTTTGTTGTAGAATTTCAAAGAGTGCAGAAATAGAGTGAAAAAAATGATCATTTATGTATAAAAAATAATATTGTATACAGATTTTTATTGCTTAATTTAATTATTTCAATATCATTAAATGTATGAATTTCTTTATTACATTAACGTTGAACCAATAAATAAGAACATATTAATACATGTGTTTTTGCAATAATCTTTTCTTCTTCAGCGTTTGGTCACCAAAACAACAAATTTTATCAATTGCCTTGAACCTGAGTACAAAGAAACAACTTCCTTTGATTAATTTAAAAAATCATTTATAAATTCCGCACGTGTCATTAAAATTTTGATTAACCACCATTTGCGACATCAATTGACATTTGTTCCTTCTTATGTCGGTTGTATCTATGAAGTTATTAGTCATAAATATTAATTATGCACATCTAAATACGGCAATCCAACTAATGGTCAATGGCACATTACTCGACCGCAAGAGAAAAAAAAAATAGAAATCTCTCTTCTCAGGACAGAGAACTGGATAATAATCATGTATGCAATATGAATACGAAATCGGGTGACTCACACGGTAGACAATTATGTATGTGTTTCTTGCATTTATATGTCGTTTTTCTGCAACAACAACAAAAAAAGAAGCAGGTTGCGCCTTTTTAACATAATTGCAGACATAATAAATTGATTATCTTCAAGTAAATTATCATGTCCTTCCTGGCTGCAAGAAAGAAAGAAAGAAAGAACGTGTAAAAAAAGATAAATACACACCGACCTGTCTTTTATTTCCTCCTTTGCAGCTCATTTCTTATGCAAATTGTCTTGCTTATAATCGCTTCAGAATATATTGTTTTCTTTTTTTGTACTAGTCATGATTAATAGTTGGTTCGCACCTAGTTTTCATTATTACAATAATTAATTAAATGTAGTTTATTTCTATTAGTTTTTTCCTATTACAATATAATTTATGTACAGTAAAACCTCGCTTAATGAGCACCTTGCAAAACGAGTATTTCGCTTAACGAGCAAAATGAATTGTAAGAAAAATGATGAGCGAAGTTGCGTATAACGAGTGACGATGAGAAGAGAAATCCCGGATTGTACGTCTGATACATCATTTTTAAAACTAGTGTACACGTATTATGAGTATTTTTGGGGTCTATATCGCAAGACCTACAACCGAAGACTGTTTATTGAAATCCCGACTATATCAAAATCCCGACTATTTTCCCGACTCTTTTTATAATTAAAATATTAGTAAATTTTTGTATTTAAAAAAAAATGTAATTATTAATGAAATTTTTTATAATTGAGGAATTGAAATGTTTGTTTAATTTCGTTTAAATTGTGTATACGAATTTCATTTTACGTCAATTAATCATTTGTATGGGTCGCCCACGTTAGTCGCCAAATATATTAAACCTGATTTTTTTACCTTAATATATTGAATACATATAATTTATTAGATTTTTAATGTTTAAATTGAAATTATAATTACTTTTGAACTTAAAGAAAATTTTAGTAAAGAAAAAGTTACAATCCGTGAGAAATAAAGTCCTCGATTAGTCCTGTTTCAAATAGTATTGCTGTACTCTATTTATTGAATGTAAATTTTTATGTTTTATTATTATTGACAAATTTATTTATATAATCAAAATTTTAGCATATTTTTGTATAAGAAAATGTACTTTTTAATGAAATTTTGTATAATTGACGAATTGAAATGTTTGTTTAATTTCCTTAAATGGATTTCAATGGTGTATACGAATTTCATATGGATTTCATTCACTTTACGTCAATTAATCATTTGTATGAGTGCCCCAATTTGAGTGCAGAAAAAGTTACAATTCGTAAGAATTATTTTTTTTCTAATTACTTGCTTCCATTTATAAATAAATATATATGAAAATAAGTGAATATTTATGACTTTTATAAATAAACTAAATTTTGATATTTTTTGTCCATGTCATTTCTGTAAATACCTATTCTTTATTACGTTTATAAATCTAAATATAAACGTTTTTTTTCTTTATTTGTTTCTATTTATGAATGATTGCATAATCCTGTTGTAATGGTAATGACCCCTAGTTGAAAGTTTTCCCCCTTTCAAAGCCTTCTGTCGTTATTAATTTAATGTTGTTCCATGCAAACGAGGTAATCGCAATGCGTTTGTTGTTTCTCTGAATTCTATTTTCCGACACGTTTACGATGTGCTTGGGGGTCTTATAAATAAAATCCTCCAGTTGGTGAGTAAGTCGAGCCAAATCCCCATGTGCATCTCGCAGCCGAACTACTGAAATAGTTTTCACTTTCCACTATTGCAAATTGGAATTTATCTGCAACACTACGTGCAGATGATCATCGAGCGAACGAGAATTGCACTCTTTCTCGCTTCAAAAAACAAAACGATTTTACGGCCAAAAATCTCTGGATCAAAGTTTCATCTCGTTAAATATTCGCTTTCGCCATTCGAAAACTGCTGAGATTTCGTTCCGACCAAACAAATTTTACTTGTCTCCAAAAAATGTTTGCTCGAAAAGCGTAACAATTGGCTTATGCGATTGAGAAAATTTGGATTAATTTTGCAATTGTGTATGAAATTTTATTTATTCCAATTATACAAAAAATCTAATTTACCAAATTATTATAAACATCTAAAATTATAAATTCGAACTCAATATTTGTTGATAGTTCCAAGAAATTCGAAAAAGAAAAAATATCTTTTAGCTCTTAAGACATCAAAGGTTCTAATTTTATACAGAAGCATTCATTGATTTCTAGGAATAAAACGTAGAATTAAAGATGTTCTTTTCTTATGTAATCATTCATGTAAATCTTATACAGCAATCATTTCCGCACTCTTTGAAACTTTAGAAAAAAAAGTAATGTCGTCTCTTTTTTTTTTGTAAAATTTCAAAGAGTGTGGAAATAGAGTGAAAAAAGTGATCATTTATGTATAAAATATAATATTCTATACAGATTTTGCTCAATTAAAATTTAATTTGTTTTGAAATTTTCAAACCGATCTATATTGAATCCGGACTGATTGAAGACGCACTATGCGAGGTATTGCTGACCTAATTTTATTAAATTATTTTTTTTAATATATCGAAATGTGTTCAAAATGTAGTGAAACTTCAATTATTAATCAGAAAATGATGAAATATTTCAAAACACATGTTAATCAATTATATCCTTAGGGAATTAAGTTTTTTTTTGTATCTTCTTGGAATTTTATACTAAAATTTGTAAATAATACAATTTTACAACTTTAGTTTAAATGCATTTGAAATCAGGTAGTTTTTTTTAACAATCTTTCTAGTATTATATAGGTGCCCCACGTTGGTCACCAAAAAATAATAAAGCTCTAAATGTAACTAAGAGAAAATATTCTTAATTTGCAATTATTATTACAAATATTAACACTAAACCCACCGACAATACTTGCATACCGCAAAAAGTTATTGTTTTTATAATTAAACGCAAATAATAGTTCAAATCTATTTTTATATAATTTCAATGAATAATTCACAAATATGTGAAAGTTTTACAAAAGTTTGAAAACTGTCAAATTGACCGTTGTGTGTGATTTTTTGTAAACAATATTTTATGTGATTTAACTATCTGTGCAGAAATATAAAAGAACGAAAATCTCACAATTCTTATGTGTATACAATTACTTATTATTACCATTCTTCAGTCTAGACTTTGTATCTTTGCGGTATATAAAAAAATGCACACTTCATTTTTATGTGTTTATTCATTAATAAATCTATCAACGAAATGTTGAACGTGGTTACATAATGTAACGTTATTGGCTTGTCTCCGAATGCTTGTTCGAAAAGCGTGTAGTGAAACGGTGCCGATTAAATTACAATTGATTAATTAATAGGATTCGTTAACGCCTCGGAGCGAATCGATTTACAAATAAGAAAAAAAAATACACTAATTCATTATAAACACCAACATTTCAAGCCCCATGTTGAACGTCAACATCAACAAACCGACATTGAATTAACTACAAAAATCAAATTTAGAACCTCACAACCAAAATTGATTAATTACTGAAAATTTGGTTTACACGTTGGGCGCCAAAATTAAAATTGTAAATTGTAAAATCTATGATCCACGTTGGCAAAAGAAACACAAAAAATATAAAAAAAAATCCAAGCCCATTAAATAAAATTGTTGCCCCACATTGTGCGCCAAAAAATAATAAAAATTAAACAATTATTTATGACATTATTATTTTCTTTGTGAATAATATAAATTGAAATTTCTGTTATGCAAATGTAATTACATAATTGCGAGGGCGTGACCGTTGGAGAGAAAAAAAACAAATGTCTTTTCGCAGAGTTAAAAATAGCTGGATAATGGAAATCTCCTCTTTAGGCAGTGAACAAAAACAAATAAAGAAATAAGATCGATGTAGGAAAAGAAGGTACGAAAAGGATTTGCATGAATCAACTCCTCGGACACGGCGTTAATAATTCGAACGGAAGGTCACCGCGTTACGGTCGTTACGGGGGCGAATCTAAAAATAGAAGGGAAATCCTTTCATTATTATATAAATAAATTTGTAAAAAAAAATGGTTTGTTTCCTTGATTTATTGAATTTTCGAATAGATGAATTCACTGTGTCAAATCCGCCCACAGCGATCGAAATAGTTGCGTAACATTCTGCGGGATTCTGTGCATGTGCTAAGGACATTAATCCTAGCATCGCGAAGATACGTTTCGTAATTAATTAAATTTCAGATCATGGCGCATGCAGATTGTTAGAGAGGAAGGAACACTCCCAGTACAAGATATTAATAGAGGTCGGTTAATTAATGCTAATTAAGCTAAATCTATGCGATGGCGTCTATTTTCGATTATTTTATTTAATTTGCATGCATATATGTGCAGTATTGTCTCTGTGTCTAGACTGTGTATATTTATAATCCTATTAGACCTCTCCTTTAAAGACCTACCAGGATTCTAATTACCTTTAATTGAATACGCGGATTTAATTGAAAGATTAAGCATTTATCGATTTTACCTCAACCTGCAGCTATTTACATAATTACGCATCTTGAAGTTCCATTAGGATATAAATAAATTCAGTTGATTTTTTTTTCTATAAATTATCTGTTTCTTTTTTTAAATTATTATTACTTAAGTGAGGCTGGAAAACACATATAAAATATTTGCATAATTAGATATATTACAATTTAAAATATCAAGAGAAGTATTAAGTTCCATTAGGACAAAAATTACTTATAATTACTTAATGATAGGAAATATATAATAAATATTTACTTTCAATCATAATTACCTATCTTAAAAATAAAATATCGAGTGAATGAATAATTGTTAATAGGATAGAAAAATATATGTTTACTTGTAATTGATTTAATTGAAAGGTTAAATTTAATCAGACTGCAGTTATTTAAATAATTATAAGTTCAAGAAGGACAAAAATATATTTTATTATTATTTTTTTTTAGATTAAATTATTAGAAAATACATAAAATGTATTTACTTTTCATCATTATTACGTGACTAAAATGATTTATAATTTCCTTTGAGATAGAAAAATGTTACAAGGAAACATATATTTTTCTATCCCAATTAATTTAATTGAAAGATTGAAAATTTATTGATTTTATTCGGTTATTTACATAAAGAAATGGTTTTAATTGATTCTTTTACTTGACAGTATTTATAATTATACGAAAAGACATAAAGTACTTTTCAACGTAATTACGTATCTTCCAGTTAAAAATGTCAAGTGAATACAGAAACTTAAATGAGAATATTTTCTTGTATTCATATCATTTGTATCAATACATTTCAATAAAATGCATTTGGAAACTTTGATTACTTTGAATAAAACAATTTTGTAAATTGCTTGAAACATCGATTTGCAGCTGTGAATGAATGAGTTTTCTCAAGTCATTTTTTTTTCTAATTTATTGTATAAAAAACAAAATGTATTTCCTGTCATTGAAAGATTACATGCATCATCTGTTTGAAAATAACAGATTTGATTGATCGGTTGCTTTAATAATATGTCAAGCGGTACACGCTTGTAGCGCCATCTTTTATTTTGTTTTTGAAATATTCGATCTACAACAAACTTCTATTTTTATTACTTTTAATGACAATATTTATATACAATTCTGCTTTTAACATATATTTTTATAAAATATGAAACAAAATTTGGGTCTGAAAAACCATATGGCTGAATGATGATATAATTATTATCAGTAATATTTGGAATAAATACAAAACTTATTACATTTACTGATACAAAACTTACAGAAATTTACACATCAGACAAATTGATAAAAACAAATTAAACCAATTATATTTCTGTATAGATTTACAATGCAATAGTAAATTTAAATATTAAATACATCCATATCTATAATTATTTTTTCTAATCGAGTCTAATTTATATAATTTCTTATATAAATACATGTACTATTAGTTTTTGTAATAAATTTGTAAAAAAAATAACTTTATTCATCAAATCTTTGACTAGTTTTTAATTTTATGGTAATGAATTTGTCAATTATAAGATGATATATGAAAAAAAAACGTGTTGATCTCGAATTAGTATTGTTTGCAATTAACGAAGCAATTGTATTAACCGAGATGTTTTAAACTAATTAAGATAACAGTAAATGCATTGTTTAACTAAAGCAGTGACTTAAGAATAATTAAGATTATTTTTTATACAATCATAACAAGAAAAACGTTGTTTATTTCTGCCATGTTATGAATATAAATCAATAAATATAAAAACAAACATTTTTTTTTATAAAAAAATTATATAACACTATATGAAAAACAGGAAATGCGTTTTAATTGCTTACTTATATTAATGTAATGTAAGCTTATATAATAATACAGTATAAAACATATTAATTTGTTTACCGCAAATTAACGACATTAACCCAATAACGTTGCGGTAATTCAAATTTTACAGTTGGCAGCAAATGTCGCGATGCAATTAAAAATGAAGCAAAACGCGTAATGAAAGAAGTAGGTAAAAGGAAGAAACTTGCAGCAATTAAAGAAGATATAGAGAGAGACTAAGTGCATGTTGTTCGAATCATTATTATTATTGCCGATTTCTCATCCTGTCGCTCTGGATTCCGTTAATAAACCGCAGTTTTCGTTTCCAGGAAAATTTCGTGGGCACCGTAATTTTCGTATGGTCTGTTTCATTTTCTGATTGCATACGACGAACGTACTGCCAAGCAGTGGATGGATAGACGAGGTCGTCTCTCGGATTGATCAAAATGTATATGCAAATCGGTGGCCTTTCGAATTTAGGAATGAATTAGGATTCGGTTGCACCTCTACGAGTCTAAGAGTGAAAGTGTGGTTGCTGGATGCAGTGCGTGCGTGCATCTGTTACGTAAATTAGGGTCGACTCTGAGGTCGTTCGTAGCAGTCGTTTCCTTCTTAAACCCAAGGATTTTGTTTGATTATTTATTTGTGTTGTATGTGTGTGTTTTTTTTTTCGGTTGCGACTTGATGGAAATAAATAAACTGGTGTGATATAACGCACCAGGTTTTATTAATTGGAAGTGATTGTAGCCTTGTCGTTTAATTGAAACACTGAATCGTTTTTCAACACCCCATTACTTTGCTCTTACAATAATACATTCATTCACACCTCTTTGCTTGTAACTGATTTATATCAAGTTTTTTTTTATTAGAACTTTCAATAGAATAAAATTTACATCAATTCATTTCAGATCTAATTAAAAAATATGATTGAAACCTTGATAGATTTTTTAGAAACATTGATTATTTTAGTCCTAATTTCATGACACAGTTTGAAAGTATTTCATGTCATAAGAATCAATAAAACAAATATTATTTCAAATAATTGATAAAATAACAGTTATAGAAATCAAATTAAAATTTGAGCTGACAAAGTTTTATTTTGAGTTGAAAAAAATTGAATAGTATTCAAATTTACCATAATTATTTAAAAAAAATATTGGTCCTTCCTACAAAAGGACTATCGACCGAAGTTTTCTGCCAGATTTAATATGTATCTTCCTAAGTCAATTTCTATCAATATATAAGTTACAATGTATAAAAAGACTTTTAGATGAACAGATACCTCGTGTGATAACTGCGTTATTTTATTAGTCATACCTTTTATAATCTTATCTTCTTACTTTCAAAAATATACAGAAGCAAATATCTTACAAACACAAATAATTGTATTTATTTGGATTTCTACATTTCTCCAATGTTAAATTCTTTAAGAACAACAAACTTTTAACCGAAATCGATATTCTTGATTTATTTTCAAAATAAAATTGTTATATGTATATATGTAAACAATAATTTTATTGTATTTTTATTCGCAAATATAGATTTTCCTTTCAATTTCAAATGAAAAGTAATGTAAGCAAATCAAGTCTATAAGGTAAAGTGAAGGAAGGGAGGGTTCTGCGAAAATAAAAAAAAAAGGTTCCCCCTGGTCAGGGGCTTTAATGCATTGTAAGCGGTACAGGCGGTAAAGAGTGTAAAGGCTCTTCCGAGGATTCAACTGCAAATCCCATCGATCCGTTTGCAGGTATCGCACGAAGCACGTAAGACAAATTTTAAAGAATTTAGTGAAGAATTGGTCACCGGTTGGTCACATTAAGTGGGAGGAATTACGAAAGAAAAAAAAAATCTCTCCTTACTTCTGCATCGAAGTGTCACAAGAACTGAACTTGCTGTGTAAAACGGGTTTCTATTTTTTTTTTGGAGGATCATCACATCTTAAAAATCCAAATGAAAAGTGATTACTGTGATAACACTAGATAGTGTGCTATTTATATTTACTTTTATATTAACACCTAACAAGGGTAAGTTTAATCTTCATATGAATTTATATAAACAGTAGAATTTACTTGTCTTTACATTATAATAAATATTGAGCTAGTTGATAGAATTATAAAATATTTCATTGCTTAATACCGAAAATATGAAAATTTTTAATTATTATCAAAACTTTTGTTCCGATTATATAAATTATAGTACCTGGTGAATATAAGGCTTAATTTATAAAAATAGTACATCAAGTTCGTAATTAAATATGAATTAGTATTTATAGTTTGTGGTTATTTGTATTCCGACGCAATTATATAAATTGGGTTTTCGATTAAATGTCACGGTATTAGAGTATCAATCTATATTTGGACTCGTCCTTGCGTTTCGCGTTCTGTGCGTGCTCTATTTCCATCCTTGCGTCGTTCCATATTAATTTTCGTCCTTCTTTCGCTTTCCAGATTTATTGATTTGTCGCTTAATGATGGACTGCAATGCTTCACTGATGGCTGATCCGGGAGCGGAAGCTACGAACAACGTGTCCTGCATCCTCGAGGATGGTGACCAGGACGTAACGATACACGCATTCAACGCCTCCAATGTGGACACGACGGTCATCGAGAAGATCGAAACTGTAGAATGCAAAAACAATTCATGTGAAGGAAGCGACAGCGGCGTGGAAGTGATCGAAAGTGCGTGTAATCTGCAAAGGACTGTGAGCACGAATTCCCAAGAATTCGTAAATTCAGCGCAGAGTTGCGACTCTTCAATAATCAGCTGCTGCTCCAATTACGATGAAGCTTTCAACCTTCTGGTGCGAAGAAATTCGACTCTGCTCGATGATTACAAGTTGCGCAACGTGGATGGTACCAGTGAGAATGGTAGCGAGAGCAGCTCGGTGGCATCCACGAAGATCTCGAAGCGCGCGAACGCGAGTCAAACCAAGAAGAAGGTCATCTTGGAGAACAAGAGGCTGACCTCCACATCGAGCAGAATGAAGCCACCTCCAACCCAGAAGGCCACGCCGACGACCCGCAGCAAATCGACGGAGAGGACTCTCCCAAAGACTCCAAAATCTATACAGAAGACGACACGTACGAAGCCAGATAATTTGGGTTTAGCGTCGCAAACTCCGCAACCGAAACGCAGCCTGATGAGGGTTCAAGCCATAAATAGGACACCTTCAACCACCCCAACGGAGGACGGTCGTTGGCCATCCTCCTACACCAAACCTGCGACATCCATGACCCGTTCCTTGCGCGGCGTTCTTCCGCTCGAATCATCCCCGAAACCACGTCCAACCACATCCATCATCTCAGATACCCGCAACACACTCGACAAGTACGCAACTTTACCTAGAAGAAGAAAAGAACGCTCCGCTGATAACATTACAGATTTGCATGGTAAAAGTGCGGCCAAGAGTCGCGAAAACAGCGTTACCCGTTACGCTACGCTCAAGAAGACGCCGTCACGTGACACCACTCCTGTAAAAACCCTTCCACCTTACCCCAAGAAGAAACAGGTAATTAAAACTAAAATCTACCATGAGACGAGCGTACAGACGGCTTTGAATCTACAAGATATCGAGAATGCTTTGGCCGGCATCAATTTCGAGCCGAAAAGCTCCGAAGATGTGGAGAAGTGCTGCAAAGAGGTACAGGTGGATTACGCCAAGGACGAAATCGAATCCCTGCAAAACCAGCTTGATCTTCTGAAAGAAAAGTACGAATCTTTGAGTAAAGAGCACGCGGCGCAGGGTAACCAGTTGAAGGAGAACGAGTTGAAGCTGGAAGAGGAACGAGTTGAAAAGGAAGGACTGAGGGAGGAGCTGAAGAACAACAACGAGAGAGTCATAGCTATGTTAGGACAAAACAATTCAGGTAACGTAATTCACATTTTGAAACCGATTAAACAATTGTTCATATATTATCTTTTAATTTAAATACTCATTCTTAAGAGTAGAAAACTTGGTATATCATTGTGTTAAATAAACAATAACTTGCAGATGAGAATAATTCGGACAGTTTGATGGTACTGGAATCGCAATTCCAGAACGTCAGTTCGATCATCGTCAAGCAAGAGGAGGAAATCTCGAAGCTAAACATGTACTGCCGCGCGCTTCAAAGAGATTTCGACAAGAGTTTGGCGAATCAGTGCATTCTGAAGCAGCAACACCAGGAGCTGGAGGAAGAGAGCAAAGAACTTCAAGAGTTCCTGCACATGGAGAAGACAACACTGTCCGAAGCGCTCAAGGATAGCGAGTTTGAAAACAAGCGAAACAAATCGATTATGGCACAAAAAGAGAAGGAGCTGGAGTACAAACAAGACGAGTGCAACCAGCTGAAGAGGATCAGCGAGCAGAGGAGACAGGAGAACGTGGCGCTTCAGGCAAGATTCAGAGCGTTGGAGGCGAAATGCAGAGAGCTTCTGGTCCATCAAGGAAGCGCCGTCTCGGGAGCGGCCGTCGCTTTATCAGCACTCTTAAACAGATTGGATTGTCTCATTAATGAGTTGGTCAGTTCTTACAGCATCTCAGAGCAGGAATTGGACGTAAGTTTCTTTTTTGATCGAATATCATCATCCATCAAGAGAGTCGTATATTAATGGTGACCATATTTCAGGATGTTATCTTTCACAACGAAGCTTATAGCAACAGCAGTAGCAGCCCAGACGTGACTCCGGATAAATGCAGGAAATTTATCGTGGACAAAACGCAATCCCCGAAACGCGGCTCATCTTTTGTTTCAGCGGTAATTAACGCCATCAGGAGCGCAACTGCACAATCACCGTTCACTACAAGCAATCGGGAGAATAGCAAAGATAACATTACAGGTAATTGCTTGTGTTCTTCATCCGATGATTCGTGAATATAAACTAAATAAATCTTTCGATTAGATAATTCGGATTCGACGGAATTACTGGATTCGGAGACGGAGCCTTGTTTGATGATGGAGCACGTCCTGGAGGATGTTTTCGTACCGGACGGTCATTCTCACAATATGATCTCTTCGGGTCACAGTCTGACCTCTTCGCTGAGGCTGAGCCAAAGTGAGAGTCTGAACAGCATCCCCCAGATGACGAGCAACAGGAGCAACATGTCTTCGCTCACGGATTTCTGCTCGGTGTCGTTAGTAGATCAAATCATCGACGTAGACAATCTGGTCACGCGATTGCTGAAGGTCATCCGGATCATCCAGTTGGCCAACGAGGATTATATCGTAGAGGAACGCGAAATATTCGCGGATGAAATGAAATCCCAGAGGGACACAAATAAGATAGTCGTCAAGCAACTCAAGGACTGGGAGATTCTGGGTGCCAAATTGAAGGGAGAGGTTAGCGACCTTCTGCATCAGTTGGGAAGAAAGAACAGCGAATTCGAGGATATCAGAAACGAATTGAATCAACAAAGAGTGGAAGTCGAGGTAAGTTATTTAAATTTACCATTGTGAAATTGAACAGTTTACCAGAAAAAAAATGTCATGATTTGCAGAAATTGAATCAAGATGTATGCGATTTATCGACGGCCCTATCGAAATCCGAACGGGAGATTAAAGTAAAAGAGGAAGAAGGTACAGAGGCTTTAAAGAGATGGGAGGCGACTGGTGAAGTGCCAAGCGCCGAGGTGATGGGAAAATTAGTTATAAGTTTGAACGAGGTCAGTAGTTGACAGCAACTTTAGTTTTGTTAAATGAAAGTTTTAATCTTCATATTTTCAGGTTCCTACATTGGAAGCGAAACTTGTCGACAAGGAGAAGCATCTGAACGAGTTGACTTTAGAGTACATCGCGTACAGACAGACACTTCAAGATAATTTGAACGAAGCTTTAAACGAAGCGAAGAAACAGTACGACGCAATCGACAATGCTTTAGAGGTACATTTAAATGAAAATTATGCAAACAAAAAATGTAATGTCTTGATATCATTTTTCAGATCCTGCATGATATCCAACCGGTAGTCCAACAATGCGCGCCTTTGGCGAAGCTGCAGCAAGATTTAGAGGAAGCCAGCTTCCAAAGCGCATCAGCGATGCCCTCATCCTTGCTACCTGATAACAATTCAGCACTAGTTCGGGCCATGGACACCTTGAACTTAACGGCAACGGTTGGTTCGATCGCTTGAGGATCCATGATTGGGTAAAAGAGATATTTATACTTAAAAAAAAGTAAACTTGAAGAAGAAGAAGAAGTAGAAGAAAAAAAATAACGACTTCCCTCTAGTATATATACAAGGCTGAATTGATTGTTGATGCCATTAGTAACGTAATAATGAAGAAAACGAAATTCGTCCAAAGTGATATAGATTTTAATCAGATTGCGCTAAAAATATTTTTCAGAGCGATTCGTAGATTATTTTCTTCCATTCGATAAAAAATACGAGAATATTATTATTATTTTTTTAAAAAAATATTATCGTAGTCCGTTTTAAAATCCCTGCGAAGCGAAAATTATTATGTATCATGTATTATGTAAATTTTATTCTTTCTTTATATGATTATCAATTTTCTAATCGAGGTTGCTTCTGTCTGGACAATTGATTCACGTACTCTCCAATTTGAAAATCGTATACCGCCATTCATGTATATATCAATTATTCCCTATATATTTTTTTTAAATATTAAATTATCATTATTATAACCGCAATTATGTGTATATCTCCGATTTATGTGTATTTGTATGTTGTGTTTTTTTTTATGTACTTTAGTTTTGTTTATTATTTTTTTTATGATGAAATTTGTATATAATATACATTACGTATTGAACCCGAAAACGATTCAAAAAGAAACAAAACCCTTTTCGAGTATTGAACATTATCAATATATTGTTACTGTGTAATAATAACATGCATTAGTCTTATTTAATTAACCTTAAACCTAATTGGATTTGAATATATGAAACAAGAAATATAATTTTTGAAGCTTTTACTTCTATTATGTATAAAGCTGCATCCACACTATTCGTAACTAATTAGTGATGTACCAGGTGTACCAACTATTATTGGTTATTAAGGAATATAATCAAACTTGTTTGCACAAGTTTATACCGGTGGCAATCGCAAGCCCGACAACCGAAATTCCATCTATCGAAATCCCGAGTGTATCGAAATCCCAACTATGTCAAAATCCCGACAATCAAAATCCCGTCTATATTGAAATCTCGACAGTGTCTTTTATTATTATAAATTTCTACAATAACATTTTTATGGTAGTCGGGATTTTAACACAGTCGGGATTTTAATACAGCAGGGATTTCGAACGTCGGAATTTCAATAGACCGTCTTTCGGTTGTCGGGCTTGCGATTGCCACCGGTTTATACAGTAGTTATACATCTGACATTGTTAAACATGCGAAAATCAAAGGATTTGTAAAGGTAGGATATAACAAATATTATAATTCAAAAGACTTACAGAATTATGAACTTTTAAAGATTTTTGGTAAATACGATTTTTCAACGAACTTCACAGATTCAGGGATGGTATAATTATAACAAATGTATTTATTATATAATAATATTGATGCTGCCATAGAAACCATTGCAACAACCTCTTTGATCATCTGGTTTACTTTTGTGTGACAAGTTACATTCTAAAGGCCAGATAACTTTGTCAATATTTTGATTGTGCAAGATTTTATATTTCCCTTGAAAACTTCTAAATAGGTATAGTCAATTTATCTTTCACAAAAATGACGAAAACGTTCTTTATTGATGGAATTAAATGTGTCGAAAAGCGTTGAACCAGATTCATCAAGCTCAAAGGAAATTACGTTTAAATATAGACATTATTTTTCTATTCAATAATATTACTATTAAAACACAATACTAATTGTCACCATGTATTTATTAAAAATTAAATTATTTATATTTTGTTTTTAGAAAAACATTTTTTATATATATATATATTAAAAAAAATTGTACAACGTTTTATCCCTTCCGAAAGACAGCGTTCCTTCCGAAGGAATGCATTGATTATAGTTTGTAAATTGGAACATTAAATCATAAATTTTAAATATTAAAATCGTTTCGCATGATTTACAATTTTGCTTAGGTAATACGAAATAATTATTTTTAGTATTTAAATATATAAATATACTAGTTGGAAAGGTATAGCCGATGGTAGTCGTTCGCACCGAAAGCGCAATTGCACTTCGGGCACTTCCTCTGCCTGGTCTCGTAACGCGTCTTAAGGCAGTCGTAACAAAAAACGTGGAAACATTTGGAAAGCACTGCATCCTTCCGCTTAACTTTACACGAAGGACACGTGAGAGTCTCTTTGTACTCTCGAATTTCCTCCATCATTACTTCGTCTAATGTAGTGCCAGCCAATTCCATTTTTTTCATACGTTCTGCCTTACGTTTTAGTTGCGCTATTTCCTCCTGAAGTCTCTTTGTCTTGTACGCTTCGGCTTCCAAGGAACTCGTCTTTTCTGCGACCACCTGCTGCGCCTCCTTCATTTGGGAATGGTATTTTTCTGAAAGTATCAAAGCATTCAACGATCGGCTCTCTTTTATTAGATGCACTTCTGCAGTATTTAGGGACTTACCTAAATGCAATTTCAGATCCGCTGCACTCTGAGCGGACTCTATGGCTTTCCTCTTGTGGACCTCCATAGCTTGCTGCCGTAAAGCCAATTCTTTTTCCACGGTGGCAAGAGTGTTCTGAAGGATACGCTCCTTTTCCTCAAGCTTTCTCACAACAACGTTCGTTGCTTCCACTTGTGTCGTCAACGTAGAGACTTGCTCCTTCAGAACATCCTTCTCCTCCCTGGCTAACTTGTGCAACTGATTCGATTTGATTCGCTCCGTCATCAGCTTAAAATTAGCGTCGTCCTTTTCTCTCAGCTGTTGGATCAACCTCGAGTTTTGCTCCTGCATATCCTCGAAAGCTTGCCCAGTCACCTCCATTTCGTTCAGCAGAGCTTCTTCCTCGTGCGACCCAACGAACGGCCGCATCTGATGCAGCACATTGTGTCCCGCCCAATTGCCATCAACAGGTTTCTGATTGGCCACTTGCTTCTGCAGCTCGTACTTCTGCTCTTCAAGCTGCTTAATTTTCCTAAGCGCATCTTCGTCAGCCAACTTCTTGCGATCCTCGCGCTTGCTCTCCTGGACTTTCTTCAATTGTTGACGCATATCGTCGATTTCCGTTCGCAGTTTCTTTTCGGACGCCATGAGCTGCACCTTATCCCGCTGTTCCTTACTAACTCCTTTATACATATCCAGTAGTAATTTCATCTCTTTCTGCTCATTCAGAGCTTTCCTACAACAAAAATCAGAATATTAACACACACACATCCTAATAATCATCTGAACAAACACATACTTCAATTGCGCCTTCAAATCCCTGATCATTTCATTCTCAGCAATCTTAGCTTCTTTGGCTCTTTGGGCATCTCTATTATCTTTCTCTGTTTTAACGACCGCTTCCTTCTTAACTGTTCCTTTCTCCACTTTCACGCCCTCCTTCTTAATAGTCGGAGACCCTGCGGCTCCACCGTCGGTTGGCTTTTCACTGCCTCCCGCATCTTCAGTCTGTTCACCTTCATCCTCCTCTTTCTTAACTGATTGTGCAGACGATTCTTCTTTGATCTGCGCCGACGATTCAGAGCCGGCGTTATCCTCCTCCTTAACTACTTCCTGCTTGAACACCTCCTTCGTGTCTTGTGCTGCGTTCTGTTGCTGCTCCAACTTAGCTTGCAAATCTTCGATTTCTTTCCTCAACTTCAAAAAATAAAAACAACCTACAGTTAATTTAAAAACCTCAACGCTCAGATTCATATTTACCTTCGGAATTTCACCGTTCGCTTCCTTGTATTTCCTTTTGTACCTCTGCACTTCACCTTTCAATTGTTGTGTATTGTTTTGCAGTGAAGTGATCAAATGTCTCATTTCTCTGTTAATGGGTCCGGTTTGTTCGTTTGCGGCCAAATTCTGTTCGAACTCGATCCGCAGCATTTCGTACTCCTTCCTCAGCTGTGCCAAAACATCTTCCAGTTGCATAACCTCTTGTCTTAATTTCTTTTGAGCAATCAATTCTTCGCTCTCCATCATTTCAATGTTCCTTAGATGTACGTTCTTGCTAGTCTGTAATTGTTGTCGGGCCTCGTCCAGTTGAGTCTTGAGTTGCATAGATTCGTTATAAAGCACAGAGAATTGCGATTGCAAACATTTGTACTCAGTCGTCTCCACTATAACACTTTCAGGTAATTGTCGGATCTGAAAATTAATGAATTTAGATATGTTGGGCAATTTAGCCTGATTGATACTACTAACATCCATTTTTAGTTTTTCAACTTCCTTGAGAGTTTCGCGATGGGTCTGGTGTAATTTGTCGAGTTCCTGCAGCCTGTTGTTCGCCAGCTCGCGCCATTCCTCGACCTCCTTGGTGAGATCTTCCAATTTAGCCTGAGGAACGTTGCTCTGAACGACCTGCTTGTTGCTAGACTTCTCTCCAGTCTTCTCCGGATCTCCGTGCATGTGATGATAGATCTTCAGTTTCTCAATAGCCTCGCCCAAATGGTTCTCCAATTTATCGTTCCTCGTCCTGACCTTATCCAAATCGTACTGCAAATCGTCTATCTGGTTCTTTAACTCAGCGATTTCCGTTTCCTTGGCCGTAACAGAGTCCTGAAGACCAGACATCCTCAAGCTAATGTTGTGGTACTTCTCCTGCAGCGAGGTATGCATGCCCTGGAGATGATGGTTCTCCGCCTGTAGCTGCACATTGGCATCTCTGATCACCTCGTCCACCGCGGGGGCATCCTCTGAAACGCAAAACCCCAATTGAAATCTATGCGAAGGTCGACGTGCAAATTCTTACGCCCTTCGAGTTCACCCTTCAACGCCAACGTAATTTTCTCGTTGCGCTGCATCAGCCGATCGAATGCTTGAATGACTTTTGCCACGGCCCTTTTGGAGACCTGCACGCGATTCGCCAATTTATCATCCAGTTCCTCCTTATCCCATGTGGACAATTGCATGAGGAAAGACGTGGTCGCCTCATTCTCGTTCTTGTTCTCGGATTCATCCGCAGTTTCCGCGTCGAATCGCTGAAGCAAAACACGGATGTCTTCATTCAGCTGATTCCAGTAGCGATTAACCACGTTAAGAACGGCATCGTCCTGGGTCTGCCTCTTCTCCAACTGCTCAATCCTCTGCCGCAGCTCAGCTTCTGTCCTCAACCTTTGCTCAATCCTCTGCAAACCAATTAATATTACCAATAACAATCTCAGTAATTAATCAATCAATTAAACTGTACCTGAGCCAATTTCTTATTTTGGAACTGTAACACTTTTATGTCCATCTCTTCCAGAGTGGAAACTGGTCCGATAAGGTGAGGTTCAAAGTGGATCTTCTTGATGGGCGGCTGCCCACTGCTTGAGTCATCAATATGCCTTTTAGACATTTTGGCGAATTACTGAAAACACAAAAACTAATTATTGGGTATATAATAGTATCAACTATAAATTGTATTCAATAAACATATATAGGTTAAGTTATAAAATAAGGTTATTAAACTTCCTAGAACATAAGAATAAAATTAATGGCAAATTTTTCATTTCAAAAGTTTCAAGATTATCAATAATAATAGGTTAGTTTATTTATACAAAATAATAGTTTACATTTATTAATCCTATAATAAAAAAAAAGTATAATAGATTTGATGTTACCTATTTGGATGTGTATTGATGTTGAGTACGTTGGGCCTAAGAGCTCAAATTTGTAAATTCGAGAGATGGCAATCTTCGGATTGCGGTGATTTCATAATTAAACGTTCAAAAGTTATTATCTGTGCGCGAGATATTAAACATTTATGGATTAGTAAACACTGACATTGACGACGTCTTCGTTGACTCCATTTACTATATAAATATGGTTCAAGACTTGCGCCTCACTTCGGGATGGATGGTTGGCGCCGGGGCGGGATTTTCGAAATGCACATAGATGGCATTCCTCAAAAATGGTTGTGTTACGTTTATGGTATTCTCGTAAAATGGGAAATGGATGGAATCATTTTGGTCAAGCATTTTAAGAGGTTTAAATTTCTCCGCTTTGTTTTTGTATTGGAGCTTACAAGGATTTAGTTTTTTTTTTAATGCAGACTATCCTTATTTTTAGGTGGGTTGATGTATGCTGTGGATAGGTTTGCAGGATAATTGTTGTTTGTTGATGGAATATGGTTTCGGTTGATTTTGGATGGTTGTTGTAGGTTTTGGAAAGATGATTTGGAGGTGTATTCGAGGAATCGCGCAGGTTGAAAGCCAATGATGTTTGGTGTTGGCGAGGTGTCCGAGGTTGTAATCAATATGGGATAGGATGGGGGATATGCGATTTGGGTGGTAGACGGAAACGGTTTGACGATGATGGACTTTGGTGGATCATGGGCATGCTTCGGTTTTTCTTGGTAGCTGCTGCTTTTGAAGAGTTTGGAATCTGAAAAACTGGTTTAAGCGTTCCGAGCTGGCAGCTGGTGCTGGTGATGCAGCAGAGTGTCCGCGCGTAGGGAGAGGAGAACAGTTGGTGGCCTTTTCACTGGTGAAACTCGGGGGATCACACTTCGCCCATATTTCTGTTGAGAGTCGTGAGAGGTATACAATTTGTAGGCTAGCCTAGTAGTAGTAGTGTGGAGCAGCAGAGCCGAAGCTACAGGCTAGTGAACAGGAGAGTGGGGGTAATGATGGCGTACCCAAAGTGAATTGTACGTTGGTTTTAGTGCTCATGATAATACGTTGTAGTGAGTCTCACCAACATCCAGACGTTGGGACAGTTGTGAAATAAGCCATACATGGTGGTGGTGTAACACCGAAGGACGTGACTCTCGACTATACTACTGCGGAAGGTGGTCGGATCCTCATCTCTGTTTTGTTATTATTTTTTATACATTGGATAGGACCATGGCACAGGCGAAGATCGGAAATTACAGTTCATGCTGTCGGCTATGCTTGAGCGAGAAGAACAACTACTTGAACAACATCTATGCCGGATACACGGAGTCGCACGGCCTGGTCGACAAGATCGGTACGCTGGTCGGAGTGCAGGTAAGGAAATCAATGCCATTGTCATAGCTTTCATACATACATGCATGCATACACATACTTCATCATCATCATCATGCCTTCTCTCTTCTAAACACTTCCTGCTGGACGACATCCCCAGCCAGAGCCTCAATGAAGGTGCATGCCTTCATGCATGGTCTCTCATATTCTTCTTCTTCTTCCTTTTACTACTCCTCAGCTCACCTCTATCTAGTAGGCATGACTTTCTCAAACAAAATGGAGGAGCTATATACCAACTACATCCATCCTTGCAAGCATGCATTAGTCATCATCATGCATTGGAACTGTTTCACCACATTCTTTTTTTTTTAATCACAACCATCTAAATTGATGATATCATACTGTATACACTACAGATCTTCATCATTATACTGAAATACACCTTCCAATAGAAGAAGGCTTACCCAATTAAACATTCATCCTCATATAATATTCATACTAAAGCCAGTATTGATCCTTGAATAGTAGTCCTCATCCTCAACCAAACAACAACAAACTTCTACAAGCCAATGATCAGAAAACAAAAAAATATTTCACTAGGTATACTTATTGAATCATTCAAAGATAATTTTTTTTTAATATTTTAATTCAATTGTTTCTAACTTCTTGGACTTTTAGTAGTTACCTTTGACTACTAAATATTTGAACATGTATTATTTCAGAATTCTTCTATAACAATGGTACATTTTAAAACTATATTCCAATAGTAAGGATAATCCTTCAAAATTCAATTCCATCTAAGGTTTACAAATATTTTGCATTGATTTAAATATTTAAATGTATTTCAAGTTACACTATATTAAACAACCTACTATTTGATAATATCTAATAATAGACTATTTCATAAATATTTATGACTTCATTCCATCTAGGATTAATCACTAAAATTATCTTTAGGGATTCTATTTCAAACAAAGTTTATATATACAACTTTGTAATTTCTACGTATTATAAATTTATATACTTAATAAGAAAATGGAAGACATTAGAATCAGTATAAGATTTTCAAGTTTTGCTCTTAAAGCTATCTTCAAGATTGGTGATAGACATTTTGCAATTTTCCATTATTTGATGAACGATTAAAGACTTTAATTATATATGTTAAATCTAACAAAGTATACTTATCATCTCGTAATTCGTAAACTTACGTTGTCAATTTTGTTTTTGTCATTTCTTATGTTACGTGTACAGATTAACACATTAATTGTGTTCTGATGTTACTTGTTGGAATTAGCATTTAATCATTTACTAGAAATCTTCAAACATCCTCTCGAAACAGAACACTTATCATGTGAATACGAACCAAAGTCCATCAATCTTCTATTAAAAGTTTGTTTCCTGACTAAACAAACGAACGAATTCCAAATTCAAACTCGTTAACTTGTTATTAGTTAAGCAAGACAAGTTTTAGTTACGCGTAACTTTCTTATTAAATGATTTACTGAAATTAAACTAAATTAAAACTACTAAATCTAACTACAATTCAATCTTCGATACAATTATGATAAAGAGATTCGTAGTAATTCTAGTATTGAATCTTTATTTTAATCATTACTTCAAAAACTATTAAATTTTAATTATCTCACTAGAAGTATTATTGTACATATAAAAATACTAGTACTAGTCCTATGTTTAGTAACTTTGAATGATATTTAATTGTATATACTCACAATCATTCAGTTAATGTTGTTTTCCATTTGAAATCTACATTAAGAAGTGATTCTTATAAATAAAGGAAACATTCTCATAATTGTTTGTAGTACATTTTGAACTTCCTCAAAATATTTGTATTTTCTGCATTTGAAAAACTATACAATTTCACGAATCAACAAATACAAAAATAATAATTTTCGTGCTAATGATTGTAATTATTATTACGCCTTTATGTCTTCTTTTTATAAATATTAAATTTACAACTATAAAAGTGTTGTCTTTGAAATCTAAAACTGTATTAGCTTTACTATATAGATTTAGCAATTTATATAACGGAAGTAAAATAATGGAAATATTTAATATCGAATGATTCAAAGGTGTATTAAGAAAAGGAACAAAACGATAACCATTTGTGCGGTGAACGTATGATGTAAATTAATCGATATACTCGAGGAATTTCATAAATGCGAAGCCATTACTAATGCTATGTAAATGCATTCATTTGATTAATACATTTCTCAATGGAGCAGTTTCTCAAGAAGTAGTTTCGTAATCTTCGTTCATTCTTCTAACATGTGCAGAAGGTACAAACAATCTTTTTTTTGTCAGTATAAATATTAACAACAATTGAGTAACAAATGTGTTATAGGCAACTGCAGTTTCCTACACATTTGTTTAAAAATCGCATTCACTGGGTCATGGGAGGTTTTTTTTTCGGTCGATGAACAACGATTGACCACGCTCAAGTCATCCTTTTCGCTTTGCTTCGACTTATTTGTTTTTATTGTATGTTTTTTTTTTTTGCAGATTACACAGACCGACAAACTGTCGACGATGCTCTGCGACAAATGCTACTTAACGATAAACAACTTCGCTGAATTCAAGAAGGCGTGCCACTCGAATCAGGGCAAGCTGCAGAAGTGGATGACTACCATCAACGACAATATTACGAACGGGGTATGTAACAAACATTATTTGTCTCGTCTGCAATTTAACCGAGATGTACATCATCCGAGGAGCTGCATTTGTTTCGCATTTCTCGACCATGCACGCCAGATTTAGAGAAAGGAAAATGCCGTTTCTAGAAGGAGTCATCTTTATATTTATGTATCTTACACACACACAAGTCTCGGAATTTTCCGCAGTAGGATTTGCTAAATGTAACAATAATATTGTTGAAATTATTTCAAGACTTAGGAGGAAGATTGTGGTAATATCTGTAGTGGTTTGCAGATGATACTTAAGATATTAATCCTCAAAAAGATTTGGGTTCTTGGAATCATTTAACATCTAAGCAATTTTCTTGGAGTACGCAAGATGGCGAACACATACACATGTAACAATGGGTGTTGCTATGTTGATGGAATATATTTATTTTGTTGAGAAGCAAATGGGTCAAACCTCCGGAGCCGACGGCCTTCGATCTTGGGTGCATTTCCATCCGTCCACTGATGACGTTATATGCAACTGTCGTTTCATGCGCGCCAGTTTCCTGGCAAACTCCTGATGCCTTTAAATAGATCTCTCATCCTCTTCCATTTTCCGATGTAAATATCGACCCGATCTTCTCTACCTGCTCGAAGCTTACCCAAGAAGAATGAATGCATCTGCCTTCTCCGAACATCGACCGTTACTTGCGATTCGTAGCAGCTGAATATTCATCATATCGTCACGATCAAAACGTCTATTTTAATAACGCTATAATTACGACGATTTCCTGTTGGTTGCGATCCGTGATTTATTCGTATCTTCAGAATTGTATCGCCAATTCTGAAGATAAGCTTAATCATTTAGTCACAGACAGTCGTTAAGTTGGCGTACCTCTCAAAATATTTTCAAAATTATCTCAACATTTGTAATTAGTATAGCCATAATAATACTTTACATTTATTAGTTTACAAGTTTTCTTTATGAAAATTAATACAACATTTTTGATATAAAAAGATTCGACGTTTCCTGTTGCAATACGCGATTCATTTCTATCTTAATTGGCGCTATAGAGTGTACATATCTATTGAAGATAAGCCGATCAAAGATCATATTTCAATGGGCAATTATGTTGCGTACCTCTCACATTGTATTCTTATCTACTTCAAATTTATGTTTTTTCAACAGTCGTAAATCACTTAAGTGATGTTAGAATATTACCATATGTTTTTGATCTATATTCGAAAGTAATATTTCAGTCGTATTAGGTTTTCCTGCAGCAATTTCACTAATGACTTTGAATCTTCACAGTTTTGAATGAATGTCCTTCATGTATTATATAATCATGTATGTATAATTCTGTTATTTTGTTGCTAATAGTGAATGTTTGCTATTAATAATATTGCAATTATTTGTGTGAACTTCAAACTATAATAATTATTCGTTGATAAATCATTTTTCCCGTGTTTTTGCATCATTGATCAATTTTTGAAAAAAAAAAATGTATATCGGTTTATTATCTAACAACTATTTCCTAATAATTTATATTTTGTATGCTATGTTTTTTAGACAATTAAAATCAAAGACGAACCGGTCGATGAGCCAAAAGATGACGAGGTTTCAGCAGTTGGTAAACCCGAAAATATGGTATGGTATATGGTATTTGTGATTGAACGAGTTTAATGGAAATGGTATTACTTCAGAGAGTCGTGGTAAAGTCTGAACCGGCGGAACCTATGGAAGAGGAGTTCTTCGATTATCCACCCGCATTGACGCCGCATCCTCCTGAGATTGTAATGGACGTCGACAATGATTCACAATTGGAGGAAGCCGAGAGTACGATAGGTGAATATCATTATAAAATTAGGATCGAACTCTTCATACTAACAGAGTAGCATGTACTTCTTATTATTATCATTATTAGCATTAACTTTACAGTTGTCCATCTATTATTTATTTGCCCATTCTTTTATTTCGCTTTTTAATTTTCTTTTCGTTGAACATAGATGTTAGTAAGGATGCGTCCATTAATAAATCGGTGGGAGTGACGAATCAATGTAGTGTGTGCGAAAAAATATTGAGCAATCCTGGGAATAGAAAAAAGCATGAAAAAACTATGCATGGCCTTCATGGTGGGAAGCTGCGAAAGGTCGAATCTAACGCCCCAGTTAAAGGTAATGATTTTCAATTCGGTGGAGTCTTTAAGATGTCGTAAATCCATCAAGTATTTCTATCCTGAGATGTATTTTAATTGTACGTTTTATGTGTCTTGTTATGTTAGTTGTTGCTGAACCCAAGAAGTCTACCGGTAGTTCTTTCCTGAATAACAAAGAGGTGACGTTGACGCGCATCAACAAGGAATCCAAAGAAGTGGCGATCCCGCGGCCGACGACGCCTTCGATCCTGGATAAAGACCACGAGAAGATTAAGTTCGCAGCCGGTCTTCGTCTTCAATCGAAGTCGGCGCCGAGGCAGATGCAGTCTTCGCTCACCAAAATCGAGAAGACTTATTTGGAAAAGTGCCGGATCATGATTTCCATGTTCCAGAAGGACACCTGCGCCTGTCACAACCAGTACTTCAGCACACAGAAGAGGATGCTCGGACATCTGAGGCAACTCTTCGTTTGGTTTCCACCGTACACGTGCTACAACTGTTTGTTAACATTTGACGGTAGATCGGGAAAGATGAGGCATATTCTCAGATGTCCGCGAGTCGAGTTGGAATCTCTGATAAGGTTATCGGAACTTCGAGCTCGGACTAAAGATAAAATACGTTTATACCAAAACTTCAAGTGCATACAGTGTAATTATTTGTTCAGCTTCTACGAAGATTACTGCTCGCACGTTGATAACACACACGTAACAGAGGATGGTCCGTTCGATTGCCTCTGCATGCAGAGCTTCGAAAACGCCGACCTATTCCGTCAGCATATACACAAATCCTGCTTCCTGAACTACTACTGCGACATCTGCTTCTTGCTCACCTCCAATCTGCAGGAATTCGTGGAGCACTGCGAGGAGTTCCACGACACGGACGAGAACTATGTTTTCCTGAAACCGCACGCAAACTTCAGAGTGCTCACGAACATCGAAATCAACAATTGCCTTCTGGAAAGCAAGAAGCGGTTGCTGGAGAAGGAAGCGTCTGAAATGGAGGAACCCGATGAAATGCAAATGGATATTAATGTAGAAATGCCGAATATCGATCCGCTCATAGAATTAGATGAGAAGCATTTTTCCAGGTTTAACAGCGCCAAGTGTCCGCGTTGCAATAAGGTTTACGCGAATTATCATAACATGGTTAGGCATCTGAAGTCGCATCACAGGTTTGATTTGATGCAGAAGCGCACTGAGTGCGAGATCTGCGGTAACGTGTTCAGCAATTACTCGAATATGATGAGACATAAGAAGGCGCATTGCGACGCGTTAAAATGTTCCGAATGTTTGGAGGTTTTTACTTCGGTGGCGCTGTTGAAGACGCACCAGAGTCAAGCTCATGCGGATACTGTTAAGGTAGCCAGGACGACGTACAGATGCGAGGAATGCGGGGAGTCATTCAAGAGCGCTCGATGGTTGGAGCAGCATCAGGAGAATGAGCATGGGTTTGCGTGTGAGCAATGCGATAAAGTTTTGAAGACTGTCTCCGATTACGAGCAGCATCGAAACACCCATCTGAACATTACCCTAGCCAGAGACCCGAAGACGAAAAGCTACCATCGTCTCAGCAAGATTTGTAAGATCTGCGATAAAGGCTTCAATACGGAATCGGAACTCGAGGAACATTTACAATTACATGAACGAATGCCAGTCCTCGAAGCCGAAGATGATGAAAGCATTGAAGACGACAAGAAGCACAGTTGTAACGAGTGCGGAAGGCATTATCAGAGTTCACGCGGGTTGTGGGTGCACAACAAGAAGTACCATCCGGACAAGAAAGGTAAAATGGACTTCCCGAGGCCGTGCGACGAGTGTGATCGAGTGATTTACTCGCTTTCCGGTTGGGTGATGCACAAGCAGATGCACGATCGCACCAATAAATTGCAGAAATCTATAAAAACACAACCTGCTAACCCCAACGATGATTCAGATTACTCGACCTGCAAAAAGTGTTTCAAGGTGTTCGCCAATCGTTCAACGCTGAAAACGCACATGAAGTGCCACGGTATCAACACCAGCCCGACGAGGACGCAGATGAAGACCGGAAAGTTTATGAAGACCATCTGGTGCGATATATGTCATCAGGCGTGTCAGGGCGTCGATGAACTGAAAAAGCACAAGCTCGAGCACGAAAGCGAAGATCTGACGGAACCCGAGGAAGGCGAGATTGCGACGAAGCCAGTACTTAAACCTGGAAAGCAACACGACTGTAAACTTTGCAAGCTCTCCTTCGACACGTCGAACCAATGGAATGACCATATGTTTAACGATCACAGCGAAAATAACACTCCCAAATTCGAGTGCGATACCTGCGGCAAAGTGTTCAATTCAAATCTGGCGTTGAACGTCCACTATTCCTGGCACAAAAGGGCACAACGGAAGGCTGCTGCTGCCGCAACGGCCACCCCCCAGCACAAAACGCAAATGTTTAAGTGCATATCTTGTGCCAAGCAATTCGAAGATGACACCGCGCTGCAGCTGCACATCTTCGAATGCCACAGGAAGACATCCACGACCATCGAGAGGCGGATATTCAAATGCGAGCCCTGCGACTTGAGTTTCACCGTGCAGAGCGAGTACGACGCCCACGAGAGGACGCACGAAAAGGTGAAAGACAAGAAGGCAGGAGTGACATGCAAGTTCTGTGACAAAACTTTTAGTCGCAGCGACTATCTCAACATCCATATTACCAGCAAACATCCGCAGCACGCGGTCGCAGGACAATTCAAGTGCACGCAGTGCGAAAGGATCTTCGAGAAACAGAACGCACTCACCATTCATTTGAAGGTGCACGAGAAGATGAACGTTACCGTCAGCAAACCGACCAAAGCCCACAAGTACTCGTGCTCGATTTGTCACGTCGGTTTCGACGTTCCCAAAGAACTCAGAAATCATATAATAGCTCTACATCCATTCTAAATATATCGATTTCTGTTACATAAACTCGTTTATTATATTTTTCTCTTATGAAATTTTCTTCGTTTGGAAGAAAGAAAAAAAATGTTTTTGCTGTTCATAATTCGAACGCGATTCACGATTTCGATCGTGCTGTAAATTGTAAATTGCAAACGGTTCTTAATATTATATTTTGTATAGTGTATTCTGACGCAGATGTGTCTCCAAGTACCTAACTTAAAAATAATTAGAAGACTACGACGTCCCTGAAAATCGACTGGTTCAATAATTTGTTTTCTAGGAACTATTATTAATGAAATAAATATATTTTTTATATTGTTCACTTGTTACCTACATAGTTATTAAATTAATTAAAATTATTATGGTTTATATCCAATGTTAAAAATTTATTAACATTGTTAATAAAATATTACTTTTCTATAATTATTATTATTTTCCATAAATAAGTTCTTTTACTTTAGTATTATACTAAATTTATTAAAGTTTTTTTTTAATTACAATTTTATGTAACAGCAAATATTTTAATATTTTCAATTTCAAAGAAATGAATACATACATACATACATTTTAATACATTCTATTTGAAGATAGTTTTTGTCACTCAAAAATGCAGCAACCAGTAATACTTTTCTTAAGCTGCACCCACACTATTCAGTATAAGAGACATGGATGTCCTTCAGGTGTACCAAATTTACAACCACTTTCCTCATATTTCCACCAGAAATACAAGATTTAATAATAAATTTATCATCTATAAGCAATGATAATAAAAAAAAAGTTGTAGTAGTTAATGAATTGTCCAAGGTTGTGTTAAAATAACTTCAGATTAAGATATTTGTAACAGTAGAAAACAATCACTGAGACTGTTTCCACTGTCACTGAGACTACCTATTTTTTTTTAAATAAAATGATAATCTTTTTAAGAGAAGAAACTGAATGAACTGTAGCTAATTACTAAACTATTTATATAGGTATATAGCCAAAGAAATTCCATATTTTAGGCTGAATACGCTGATCTTGTAATATGATCGTGTAAGTGTAACAGGAATGTGAAGTTGCATAACCACGAATGCAACGAGTGACCCGTTCATCAAGTATCTTTCAGTCAACAATCGACGATTGTCCGGTTCGCTTGGTTCCTGGTATTTGCAACACGCATAACCTAAACATTTTGCCCCATAGTGGTCCTACGAGAGGTTCGACCAAATTCGTCGAAGAGTTGCAGTTGTTTCCAAAAAGAGGAAGAGAAAGAAGACCTCTCCCATATTCTACCATTACCAATGTAAATACACCAATTTCGTTTCTACTAAAGCTTAACCGACATCTTCCATTTCCCCTCTCACCTAATCTACTCAACATTCACATTTTTGCAGATCACCAATCGCTATATCCAACTAATGATTATCCTAGATATCATCTATTTCCTTTCCTGCTGTAACAGCTTTTGTTACATTTTATAACGCTATTGGGTCACATCTGATCCATCCACATCGCCTACGTCAGACGTAATGTTTCTCTGTAGACCACATCTATACAATCATAATCTAAACAAACTACACCCTTCGTCGAATACTGGTTTTACAGATCGACGAATTGTAATTGGTGGGCTCTAATTTCGAGTAAATATTTATCAATCTCACGCATTTTAATAATTTACACATTAATATGTGTTAATTATTACCTATTGAAATTTATATATTTTTGTATCTGGTTTCATATGACAAATCACTTGATTTCATACTTCTAAACATTTTTCTTTTCTTTTTATTATTGTACAACCAATGATTAAATTTCCATACTTTTGCATTACAATTCAATAGTAAATTAAAGTCAAGGTAAAATACAATGCACTTTGTTTACATTCCACATAAATCGTGTATGATTCAGTCATTGTTTAAAAGCGTAATGTTTATTTAGATTAGAAGTTTCAAACAAACATCAATTCACGTCTTAGGTTTCAAAGTTTAATATGATGCTATTATTGTTGCTTTTAGATATTCAAAAGAATCAAAGACGTGGGTGCAATATTTGGTCTGAGGTTGAAGACTGAGGTAATATAATGGTATTTCATTTCATTAATATTGTTTAAATCTGTTTTTACTTTTTAGGGACAATATTAATACTATTTTATTTTGGAAATTATTATAAGGATACTAGTAAGAAGAAGGGGAATACAACGGATGTTTTGCATTACTCGCAGTGTTTGAATGAGTTCACGTCTGTGTCACACTTGAGGTCTCATCAGAATTTTGTTCATTCGAAGATGGGTAAAAGCAAATGCGAGATTTGCGGCGAAGTGTTCAAAACAGCCCGATGGTTAGAAATTCATCTTGCCAATGAACACGCATGTAAAGAGTGTGGAAAGATCCTGAAGACTGTCTCGGATTACGACCAGCATCGAAAAACCCATCTAAACATCACTTTAAGCAGAGATCCGAATACGCACAGTTATCAGCGTTTAAATAGAACATGTAAAATATGCGAGAAAGGTTTTGCAACTGACGAAGAGCTCGAGGAGCACATGCTGCTGCACGATAGGATGCCCGTGCTCGAGGCCGAAGAAGATGATGTTGAGGATGTGGAGGAGGAGGATGACGATGATGAAGTTGTGGTACAGGAAAGGGATGTTGAAGAGTTGATGGTTGAGGAAAGGGAGTTGGAGGAGGTTGTCATCGAGGAGGAAGATGTCGAGGTGGAATTGCAGGAGGTGCATGTGACCAAGAAGCAGTCCGGACGCAACGATAAATTTCATCCGGAGAAGAAGAGTAAGGTGGACTTTCCGAAGCCGTGCGATGAATGCGATCGTGTGCTTTACTCGCTCTCCGGTTGGGTGATGCACAAGAAGATGCACGATCGTAACAATAAGTTGCACAAAACGGCCAAGGCTCCGGCTGTCAGCGAAAATGACGATTCGGATTATTTCACTTGCAAGAAGTGCTTCAAGGTGTTCGCCAATCGCTCCACCTTGAAGACGCACATGAAATGTCACGGGGCAAGTCCCGCGAAATCACCGAAGAAGACCTATTGGTGTGATATCTGTCATCAGGGGTGTCCGGGCGCTGAAGAGCTGGAAGCGCATAAGCTCGAACACGAGAACAACAGCGTCGATTTGACAGAATCGGAAGACGGCGATTTGGATACCAGCCTGCTTATACCGATGGAACAGGTGAGCACGATGGATCAATGGAGCGATCACCCGGATGCTGACCACAACGATGCAACAACCACTCCGAACTACGAATGCGAAGTCTGCGGTAAATCCTTCAGCGCTCCTCTATCCCTCAAAGTCCATAGGTCTTGGCACAAGAGGATCCAGAGGAAGGTACCGGATGCGATAGTTGTTGAGCCTTCCCCATCTCAATCGTTCAAATGCATTTCGTGCGCGATGCGTTTCGATGATGACACCGCTCTACAGTTGCACATCTTCGAATGCCACAGGAAGACATCGATGACGATCGAGAGGCGGATATTCAGATGCGAGATATGCGACATCGGTTTCGCGCTCAAGAGCGAGTACGAGTTGCACGAGATGCAGCACGAGAGGCCCATCGAGAAGAGACCCAGAGTGACGTGCAAGTATTGCAAGAAGAATTTCAGCCGCACCAGCTACCTGAACATGCACATGAACTACAAGCATCCGCAGCACGCAATTGCAGGACAATACAAATGCACGCTGTGCGAGAACGTCTTCGACAAGCAGTCTGCCCTCAACATCCATCTGAGGGTGCACGAGAAAATGAACGGAAGTTCGAACAATCCCAACATCGTCACACACAAGTACACCTGCTCGATTTGCCAAGTCGGCTTCGACATTCCCAAGGAATTGAAATTGCACGTGATCGACATGCATCCGTTCTAAATCGACCAATGAATTTATATTTTTCTTCACTAAACTTCCCTAACCATACAAAAAATTCAACAATTTTAATAGTATGACTATTTTATTACTATATTATTCTTTCATAGTATTAGTTGTGTTTAAGGTTTATAACATATATATTATTTTTATTTATATAATTGCAATCTGTCTGTTATGTCAAAAAACCTCCCCCCCCCCTGTAAATTTAGCGAAAAGATTTAATGACTGATTCAATGCACTCATGTGAGATGTCGAAATAAATAAATATATATTTTTATATTTCTCGCTGTTACCCATATTGTAATTAATATAAATACACACTTGTAGCTATAATCGAATACAATTAAATTTTTATTAACTTCGTTAATAATATATCGATCATACACGACTTCCTACACTTCACTAAACCGCTTTTTTATCAATTACGAGAAAGCAATTTCATCAATAAATACACTTGAAAGTACCATTGCGAGAAGCCTGCAAGTATATTAATAAAAGCAATCTGCAAATAGATGTTTCAATGAGTATGAGATTCAGTTCAGGTTCAATTTCCTCACATGTCATATGCAGTAAGTAAATACACGTGCTATTTTGGTGCACTTATCTATTTATAATTATTATTTTAGTTTACTTCTTGCAACTAATTAGTGAAACGTAATTAAAACTAACGAGTTTAGATAGATATTATGATTTACAGCCTGTAGTGCAATAGATTAACATAATTAAATGTAATATTCCTATGTAGATATTTCGAAAATTTAAATTTATTGATTGTTGGGTAAGAAGTTAATGATTATATTGTGGTTATTGTTTGCTACTTTTATTACGTGCTAAATATAATTAGATTGTAAATAAACAGGTTACAGTAGACAGAATTTTTATTGGTACTAAATTAAGCTTACAATGTTTATTTACTTAAAAGTATGGGAAATTGCCGTAATCTGTAAATATTTAATCAACAAACGCAAATACTATTTTTTTTATTCTTCATCCTATGATTGTTATATAACAGAGATATAGACATTGAATATTAAATATAAAACGTTTTAAAATACTTGAGATACACGAACTTGCCAGATTTGCCAGCTCTGCAGTAAGTTGATTCGGATGATCCTCCAGCCGAAGCCAGATATCTGGCTTTTGAAATCTCTTCTTCTATCCCGCGATTAAGAAATCTCTGGATACTGTGGATTATATCGTAGTTATGTCGTTGTGGAGTCTTAGAGGGGTTTATGAATATTAAAGGCAATATTCTTAACTAGTTTCATTAAACACATCAGAGTTTTTATTGAGAAGTCAACTATACAATAGTTAATCTCATGGATTATTACTAAGAGTTACATTCTCCTCTTAAGTTAGTAATTAAGAAGTAAGTGCTCTTCCTTGGACTCTCCAAATAAGACCATGTTCTGGACCCTTCAACTAAGACTTTCTCTCAGTTCATTTTAAAAATGGGCTTCGTGGGAGGAAAGGAAATCAGTTTCTTTAAATAAGTTTTATGGTCCTACCCAAATATTTAGGGGCTGAAGAAGGTTGTTAAGTGGTGATACAATAGACTCAACTATACGATTTAATGAGTAACCGTCCTTCGGAATATTCCACAAGTTATTCTAAATAATCACGTTTGTATATTTGATGGATAAATATGCTTTGTAATAATTTAGAGGAAAGCGGTAGACCTAACAAATATACATATTAATGATAGATGATAATAGAATGGTCGGCCATGACACTTTAACGAAGGCGATACTAGTGGACTGGTGGATAGAGTAATTGGTACTGAAGCAGGGAGAACTGGTCAATTGCCTCAACGTCTTTGACAGAAATTTCTGGATGATGTCTATGCTAGAGACGCCCGAATATCTGTCCAGAAGCCAATGCAACTTCTTAACCGTCAGGCCGAGCTGTTTCCTTTTGGTAGTTATATGCTTTTTCCACGTTAGACGTCGGTATTGATGCATTCCCAGGTATTTGGCTTCATCCAATTGCGATAGTATGCCGCCATTCAGGGTAATCAGGGGGCAGGTTTTACGACGCATAGTGAATGTTATACCTCTTCAGACAGTCGTTGATGTTATTTAGGCTGTCCTGAAGTCCTGTGGGATACTAAGACTGTAGTGTCATCTTCGAACGTAGTTACCTACAGTGGCCTGCTGTGATGTTGTCAGGTCTGCTGTGAAGATTAAGTACAAGAGTGGTCCAGAGTGGAACACGAAGTTATAAGTTTCTTATGTTTAATTCACATTCCATTTTATATATAAATAAGTAATAGTCATAATAAATTAAATTATGTCAAATCATATATTGAGAGGCGACCAATTTTGGTGGCCGTTTTGCGGTAAAGCAAAATTTGTGTTTTCTTATGAAAAAGGGCGCATTATTCTTAGAAGCCCATGGGCGTCTTACATCCTCTGTACTTTCTTATGAAGAAGGGCGCAGTAGGCGACGGGCACCAAATTTCTTAAGCCATTGACAGATGTCATAAAAGAACCGTTACCATTTTATTATCCATCATTTTCTTACTATTTTCGTTATGTAAACTTTCATTTGATAGACGTAATTCCAGTAATGGAAACTCCCAATTTTATTACGGTGCATTTTGATTCTGCTGCGTGTTTTGCGTATTTCAATTTCAGAATGTATGTAGAGCGAACGTCATCGGAAAACTGTGATTAGTGCAATGGGTTTATTTTCGTTTCAATTTTACGCCTTTCTAACTTTTCAATACTTCGACACACAATTAAAGTTTATTGCGCGTACTTTCCAAATTTTTTTTTTTGGACATTTTCCATGTAAGAAAAATATAATAATTCTTGTCATTTCAAATATTTTTGCTAATAAAACAATAATCTTTATTGCAACAATAAATTACCAAAATATAAACTAAATAACAATAATATTAAATTAAAATGCTGTAAAGGGATTTTATGCCCAATTTTGCTAATATTTTTAAAAGACATTAATTTTTATTTCTTTCTACAGATTTACCTTACTCCATTAAAACGATAAAAAAGTTCTGACCTTAATTAGTAAGAAATTAATATTTGTTTATTGAAATCTATTTATCTGTCTACAACTAAATTAAATATATATATATAACGTAAAAATATTGGAACATATACTTGGAAAACTGTATATTTTGTAATTCCGAAAATAAAAGTGTTTTCAAAGTTTATGCGAATAACAATAATAGACAAAAAACCTATTTTAAATAAAAATATGTAGTGGAAACTCTTACAGTGTATTTTGCTCGTTAACAAAATAAATTGTAAGAAAAGTGATCTGCATAACGAGCGACGTTTCGCATAATGAGTGACAACGAGAAGAGAAGTTCAGGATTGTGCGCCTGCTACAACATTTTTAAAACGTGTGTATGTACACATATTATGTGTATTTTGAATATCTTCGTTTTTTTGTCATTGTTGTTTATAGTGGACTATACTTTGCAAATAGAATTTGTGTTTGCTGTATATGCAAAATAAGAATATATTATGTCCAACCATTATAATATTAGGGTGTCCCAAAATTAACGCAAGATTTGAATTTGCTACCATTTGTGCAGTAAAGTGTTGGCAACCCCAAGAAAGAAACAATTGGACAGATGAGAGGTTAGGGTTAGTAAAAATGGGGCGTTGAATAGATTATTGAGCATCAACAAGTGGATGCTGATTTTTCGAGCAATCCACATTTTCACCTTGATGGCTTTGTTAATCGCCAAAATTGACGCATTTGGGGTCCGGAGAACCCACATGTGATTGTTGAAAAACAAATGCATCCACAGCGCATCACGGTTTGGTGCGGATTTTGGGCTGGAGGCATCATTGGACCATACTTTTTTGAAAATGAGGCTGGTCAAGCAGTGACTGTTACTGGTGCTCGGTATCGCGACATGATAACACACTTCTTTCTGCCTCAGTTGAATGATATTGATATAGACGACAATAAGATGGTGCCACATGCCATACAGGCCGTGAAACAATTCAATTACTGCATGAGACATTTTGTAATCTCTCGTTTGGGTGATCAGAATTGGCCCCCTAGATCTTGTGATTTAACACCATTAGATTTCTTTTTATGGGGTAATTTGAAGTCAAAGGTCTATGTCACCACCCGTGCATTACAGGAGGAAATTAAATGCTGCATCAACGAAATTCAGCCACATTTATGCAAAATGGTCATGGAAAATTTGGATAAAAGAGTGGATGTGTTATTCCATAAATAATCCTATCCTATGTATTTTATGATTCAATAAAAAAATCACAACTTGGAGACTAAAAACTGTGTTTTCTATTTAATTCAAATCTTTCGTTAATTTTGGGACACGCTTTGTAAACAAACTATGTACGCTCGATACAAACAATATAAACAAATGAAGACAGGCATAAACTCACTTTTCCCTAGAAGCCTAGAATATTTGACTTTTGTTTGTTTGGGCAGATCTTGTCCATTAAGTCTTACAGTTGGGTAGGTGACTTTCTTTAGCGTGAATGTGATATGCACGGATTTCATTTCGTTAACTGCTATTCTCTATTTTTTAAGCCATTGTAGCTTATCTAAATATTCCTGTAGATATTCAAATGCTACTGCTCGATTCTCATCTGATGGTAAGATTGCTGTATCATCAGCCAATGTTGCAATCGTAGTATCGATAGTTTTAGGTATATCTGACGTGTATTGAAGGTAAAGCAGTGGTCCTAAAACACTTCCCTGCGGCACCCCTGATTCTGTTGGATATAAATCGGTGTATTCGTCTTCTATTTTTACCTGAAACATTCTATTATCGAGGTATGATTTTATTATTTTAAAATAATTATATGGCAAGTTCTACTTTATTTTGTATGTTATATGTTATTTGTGATTTTTTGTGTGCAAAATTTAATAACACTTATATGTCTCCGAATAGAAAGCCAAAGATTATAAATAACCATAGATATGAAAAGCAAAATCATTAAAAATCTGGAAATTTTGATACGGATTATGCTCGTTAATCGAGGTTCCACTGTAATCATATTAAGCTGATCGTCGAAAATCGGCTTCGTTAAGTGTGATATAAGCAAAAGCGAGATGGTGAGTGGAAGTGGTGGAACGACGTCGAGAGTTCGGAAACGCCAAATATATTGTTCAGTTGGCGAAAGTCATTTCGCCGATGTAAACACTTCCAAGTCGCGTTTCGTATACAAGTGAAACTGTACATTGGATTGCATCTTTTACATGTAAATGTTTATATATAAAGACGAGTGACGATCGCCTTAAATGGACCAGCAAAACGAGATATACCTGTGCTTCGGTAAGTGCCAATAGTGCAGCAGCTGAAGATTCCCATAAGAAAAAAATTATTTATTTTTCATATCAGTTTTGTGTGTGTGTTTTTACTAATTGTGACAGCAACATTGGTAATTTGTTAATAATTGTTTAAATAAAATCAGTGGTTTTAGTTTTCTGTGTTTTTTTTAATCAAAATTGTTTAGTAATCAATATTTTGTTACAAACTGAATAAAAGAACATTTGAAAACAAATTACAAAAAAAAAGACGATCAAAATGTATACAGTGGATAATTCGTACGTTCGACAAGGAAGAAATCGTAAGTGTTTAAGTATTCATTAATCATTTCATATTTAATAAAATTTGTTATTTTCAAATATATTTGCTATTGAATAAAATAATGAATTGAATAAAAAAGAGATTAATTGATTTATTCACAATGTTCTTAATATTGACGTATATAGAATTTTTTTTTCTTAAATGAATGAAAATTTACAATTAATTATTTTCTTTTTGGTAATTATTAAAATGTAATAAAAAAGATAGTTTCATTTAAAATATTTTTTTGTTTATTACAAGAAAAAAGTATAATATTTTAAACTTCAGTATTATGAAACATTGCGATGAATTATTAGTAAATATTCAGAAAAAAATGTGTTTTTTTTTAATACATTAATTTAACAGTTATGAATGCATATGAACTGCATTTTCTTGACAGAGATCGCAGCAGTTTTTTTTTCTCGTATTGACATTCAAATCTTTTTTCAAGGTTAATTATATATCACATTTATCATCTATAGTTGTAACGTTTCCAATACAATTATTACTATCACATCATTAATATTGTTCCAAACTTATTTAACATTTCGAAATATAATATGTTTAATAAGGTATAGACCATTGTCGGGAATTTGATACAGTCGGGATTTTGATACAGTCTGAATTATGATTGTCTGGATTTCGAATGTCGGAAATTTGATTGTCGGGATTTCGGTAATCGGGATTTTAATACTATTGGGATTATGGTTGTTAGGTTTTTGATACTGTCGGGATTTTGATTATGTTTGTTAGGATTTCGATTTCCCTTTGGCACAGATTGTGTCCAATAAATAAAATTTAAATAAATAATAAGTTTAAAAATTGTTGGTTTTGAGTAAATATAAAAATTAAAAAACTATAGCTTTGGGATTCACTATAATCCGGTTTGAAAGCCTTAAATCCAAAGTCTAGAAGTCATTAGTATTTTCTGTTTGCTAATAAACTGATTATGAAATAATATTTACTAATAATTATAATATTTTTTATGTCTTATCAATGCGTTTAAATTACGTCATTGTTCATTATCGATATTTGATGTTTGTTAGCTTTAGAAAGTTAACAAAAGTCTGATGGGAATTGTATTTGAATGGGTGACTTTACAATATATTGTAATAAATTAATCATCAAACATTGAAGATATTTTTGATGATAATCTGAAAAGTAGTAGTAAATTAAGACTTTAAAAAATTGTGTTTAAAATGAGATTAATTTTCTGTGAATGTTTGCACGTAACCCAAATATTTTACTATCTACTAAAAGCAATGACCTCAAATACGCACACAATATTTGCAGATAATTACTGGACGGAATGTAAATATGTCGTTTGTATAAACCGAAATTGTTGTAAAAAAAAATTAATAATATTTCTAACCTTGTTACATATAATTGACATAAAGTACATCCTTTTTTTGCCTCATTGTTGTTTTGGAAAAACTTCCGCAAATAATTAATTTAATATAGAGAAAATTATATAATTAACGTAAGAAAAGAGCATTGACGTTAATAAAACAATAAAATAAATAATAATAGTAGTAGTGAATCAAATTTCAAAGCTTATTTTTGTTAGGATTATTTATGTTTGCTTAGATTTGCTTATATATCGGATTAGGTTAGGTTGAATTACAGTAGATTAGAATAATCTACGAAAAGTTTGGTTATATTGGAATAATTTAAGATATGGTTATGTAAGATTGAAATAATTGTATAATTGTTTAGGTTACACTTCAACATTAAAGTTTTACTAACCTAATATAATTGAAGATTATCTTTGATACATTAGTGTAGGTAAGACTTTTAATGTCTCAAACACAATTAGTTAAGGCTAGACTTCAACTAACCTAATGTGTCAAAAATAATCTAAGTGAACTTCAAGTTTGACACATTATGTCAAGTTAGGTTAGACTTCAACTAACCTAACCTTATATTATACAATTTCTTTAGTTTTTTTTTCCAATGAATTTGGATGTTATTTCATACGTATATAGGTAATTTGATGTTTAACCTAATATGTCAAAGAAAATGAGTTTAGATTACACTTCAACTAACCTAACCTTTTTTGTAGAAGAGAGGAAATCTTACATAGGAACCTCTCCTCTTCTTCGTCAGTATACAGAACCTGTAACACTATACTATTCTGCGATGCTGATTCTCCTTGCCTGAACTAACCTAACCTAATGTGTCAAAAATAATCTAAGTGATCTTCAAGTTTGACACATTATGTTAGGTTAGACTTCAACTAATCTAACCTAATATTATAAAGGGTGTCTCAAAATTAACGCAAGATTTGACTTTGCCGCTATTTGTGCAGTAAAATGTTGGCAACCCCAAAAAAAAATCACAATCTGAAGACTAAAAACTGTGTTTTCTATTCAAATCTTGCGTTAATTTTGGAACACCCTATATAAGTTTTTTAGTTATTTTTCAATGAATTCAAAAGGAAATTGTTCTTTGGAAAGGAAACTTTTAACTGGATGTTATTTCATACGTTTGTATGTAATTTGATGATGTTTATTCCCTAGGAAAGAAAATATCTTTGAAAAATAATACAAATTATTTAGATAATGTCTAAATGGAAATAAACTATATGTTTATATTTCTTGTAATATTTAACATATTTAAAGAATAATACGAGCATAAACAATATAAAAATATAAGTAAATGTACATATTGTACATAAATAATAATAAAAAAGGTATATAAGAATCCTCAGTCTTCAAAAAGTTTATAATATTTTCACTAAGATTAAGAACGAAAGAAACATTTGTCTTAATTTCTTAGTATTATTCCATTTTTTCAATCTTGATTGTAGACATAGTTAGTTGCAAAATGTCTAGAAAAATATTTCTGATGTAAAATGTCATGTTTCTTCGATTTTTTGAATAAAAAATAAAAAGTGCAGAGAAAGCATTTATATTTTATCGACAAAACATATTTATTGTATAAATCAAATCAAAATTTGAATGGAAAAGTTTTGATTAATTCTTAATGTCATATGTTAATACATGTTAATTATATACATAAAATTACTCAATAATTAAGTTATAAAAATTCATGATTTAGTTATTATTAATAGTTATTTTTTACTTGAAACTGGAAATATTTGATGTAAAATAATTTTGCTAGATTTATATGTATGGAATTAATGAAATATTTAGAATAATGATGAAATTGTTATAAAAAGTTATCAAAATTTCTATTTATTCAAAATTATTCCTGCAAAATTAATGCTTTTCTCTATTCCTCAATTCCATAGTTATGTTAATACTTTTTCTTCTATTAAATAATCTATATAATCGGCTTGTTAATATAATTAAAAAATTAAATATTCTGAATAAATGATGATTTTTTTTATAAAATTGTTCATGCAAATGTACAATTAATGTAATCTTCTATTGCGGCAATTCCATAGTCATGATGAATCCAAGCGGTTTCGTGTTTCGAAGTGCGATCGTAATGATTGCGGTCATCCGGTTTGCAAACAAAAAACAGGTAGCAAATTCTCGCGTTAAAAATCTTACACGATTTCAGCAATTGCACGCAAACCTGTAAAATGCAGCTTGGAATGTAACAAATCAAATTACCAATAAAAAATTATTTATACAGAGCGTGAAAGGAAAAAGTTATTTAAAATTCTGAAGTAAACGTAAATACTTATAAAGTAAAATTTGGATATGTTTTTTAAAGTATAAATTAACGATTTTGACAGACATAATTGAGGGTTTTTCCCATTTACAGGTATACAAATTTTCGATTCGTTTTTTATAGCTGCTAGTAAATTTCCGCTGTATTTTCTTGAGTTTTTAATGAACCAGCGAAAGTTTAATAACAACCTTTACAAAAATACAAATGGAATCATTCGGCTCCATTTGTAAGAAATATTCTTTTTTTCAATCTGCTATGATATGGTAGTATTATCTTTAAATTGCATTTTTGATGAACTAATTGGCGTATGCAATAACTGTAGTAATTAAATAAAAAGTGAAGACGTGAAAAAATATCGAAAAATCGGAATATCTTAGTCATTAATTAACATTAAGTAACAGTAATTATATCAATAGATGCGTAATTGAATATCACTTCCTATGTGATAATGAAATATATGAAAAGTTTTACAGATTTTTAATTATTCTAACAAATCTGATTGAAAAAAGTGTTTAACGAAAAAAACTTCACAAACGTCGAACTTTGAAAGCTTACAATGGGACAATGGTCAATAACATGAAATTGGCAGTAGGCTTATTGGAAAGGTTATAGTTTTATCTTTTATTTGTATATACTATGATCTAATTATCGATCTTAAATATAGAGTAATTAAAGGCAATGTGAAGAAACTGCATTTTCAACTTAATTAACTTATTTCTTGTTACTATTGTTTTCTTCCAATTTTCAAGTGTATAAAAAAACTGATAAAAATCAATTTATCATAACCAAACTTTTTTTGTAATTGATGAAATGTCACCTTTCAGAATGACACAACTCACTTAATTTTGACATGCCCCCAATGCCAACGTCAGACAATTGTAACTAAATCCAAGATATTTATAATTAAGTATTTTCAACTTAATTAACTTATTTCTTATTAATATTGTTTTATTCTACTTTCAAGACAATACAAAACTGACACAAATCAATTCATCATTACCATACATTTTTGTAATAGATGAAATGTCACCTTTCAAAATCACACAGGTCACTTATTTTTAACAATTTTGACATGTCCAGTGCCAATAACAGAAAATTGGAACGATTTTTTCTGAAAATCCAAGATATTTATAATTAAGTATTTTCAACTTAATTTACTATAGTTTTCTTCTACTTTAAAAACAATAAAAAAAAAACTAATACAAATAAATTTATCATAACTAAACTTTTTTTGTAATACATGAAACGTCACCTTTCAGAATGTGTCATTTATTCCTCGTTTACTTTTAACAATTTTGACATGCCCCAATACAAACAACAGAAAATTGTAATGAATTTTCCTAAAAATCCAAGATATTTATAAATAAGTATTTTCAACTTAATTAACTATAGTTTTTTTCTTCTACTTTAAAAACAATAAAAAAACTGACACAAATCAATTTATTATAACCAAACTTGATGTAATAGATGAAATGTTACTTTACAAAATGGTCTATGGTCTGGTTTAACAATTTTGACATGCCCCAATGTCAACAACAGAAAATTGTACCAAATTTTTCTGAAAATCCAAGATATTTATAATTAATTATTAAGTATTTTCAAATTAATTAACTATAGTTTTCTTCTACCTTAAAAACAATACAAAACTGACATAAATCAATAGATGATAACCAATTTTCTTTGCAATAAATGAAATGTCACCTTTCAGAATGACCCAACTCGCTTATTTTTAACAATTTTGATATGCCCCAATGCCATCATCAGAAAATTGTAACGAATTTTTCTGAAAATCCAATATATTTATAATTAAGTATTTTCAACTTAATTAACTTCTTTCTTATTACTATTGTTTTCTTCTACTTTCAAGACAATACAAAACTGACGCAAATCAATTTATTATAACCAAACTTTTTTTCTAATAGATAAAATGTCACCTTTGTGAATGACACAACTCAGTTATTTTAAACAATTTTGACATGCCCCAATGCCAACGTCAGAAAATTGTAACGATTTTGGTTTGAAAATCCAAGATATTTATAATTAAGTATTTTCAAATTAATTAACTAGAAGAAAACACTCTACTTTAAAAACAATACAAAACTAACATAAATTAATTTATCATAACCAACATTTTTGTAATAGTTAAAATGCCACCTTTCAGTATGACACTAGTTACTTATTTTTAATAATTTTGATATTCCCCAGTGCCAACAACAAAAAATTGAAAGAGAAATTTTGTTTTAATGTAAAATAATAGAAATTTTCACGAAATTAAATTAATTTCATTTCAAGTGTAATTTATAGCTAGTAGCATCAAGGTGACTTATGAGTTTTGGTATTAGGAATGTGCCCATTCCTGTCTTCAACTTAAGGAAATACTGAAGGTTAAATAGGTTCGAGAGCAAAATAAAAATTACGTCGAATCCATGATTTCTCCACTTTTTGTTTAATTAAAATAGATTTTCAAAATTTTTGAAATAAAATATTTCTTGTAGAATTATAGCAAATTTATAAAATTATAGTAAAACTGTATTTAACTTAATGTGTTATGATTATAAGAAAAGTATAAAAGAAAAACTATTAAAAAAAATGATTTTTCAATTTATGGAAGAAATAATAGAAAAATACATAATATAAAAAAAGATTATTTTAATAGTATGTACAATTACGTTATACAACAATAATATAAAATTATGTGAACAAAAAAAAGACAATGGGAGTAATGAATGTTCATAAATCAGTGTTTATTTTTGTTAATTATTGTATAATTACATAACAATTATTTTGATTTAATTTATAGAAGAAGAAGAAAATAAATGAGTACAAATATTTTTTTCATAAACATTTGTAATTATCAGTACTTATGTAACCGAAAATAAAACTAAATTTTCGTAGCATATTAAAAGCATGTAATAATTCAATTAAATCTGTTATTTCATTCGAAATTATGTAATTGTGTATAAAAAAAGTCTTCGTGACATTTAGTTAAAGCCATCATTATAAAAAGTGAAAACCGTCGCGTTTCTTTAACTTCTTTGTGCTGGTCATAATGAATTGAAGAAAACACGTTTTCAATTACAGGAAGCCTTGAACTCGGATGGTTTTCGCAATGAATACAAATAATTACGATCCGGAAACGGTTTCGTATTTGGTTTCTTATGAAAATTACACTTCACACTAGTCTGTAAATGGAGGTGTTATTTACAGTTTATACACGAACCTATTAATAATTTAAAAAAAAAATAAAAAAATATTTTTTTTATGCGAACGCTTTTTTGTATAGTTGTAATTATTAAATTGTAATTATCATTATCGACGAGGCCAAAATAACAAGTATAGCTGGAGGCGTTAACGAAGAAGTTGTAATCAAGTGAGTTTCTATGGAATCGGTAATCGTCGAAGTATGCCATTATTAGAAAAAAAAAATGAAAACAACATATGACTAATGTAGATAAAAAAAAGGAGAAGTTGTAATCTTTTCGAATTCCAAATAAGTGGGTTGTTTTTTTTATAAAGTATATAGTTAAAAATAAATTAACGAAGAATTCATTTTAAAAAAACGTAATTATCAAAAGTTTGAGACCAATTTAAAAAATTAAATATCAATTGATGTTAGGTGTTTTTTTTAAGAAAATCAACAAATTTAATATAAGTTTTAATAAACTTTGAATATTAACTGATTATTTCAAAATGCAATGTGAAAAAAAATATTATTGACGAAAATTTGTATTAGATTGTAAATCAAAATGTAATTATTGAGACAAATTTGAGATAATTTACCAAAGAAATGTTTAAAAATTAGATATTAACAAAAATTATTAATGATGATAATTTTGATTAGTTGGAAAATAGAACATATTAATAGGAAACGAATTTGAGATAATTTACAAAAAAAAGTTTAAAAACTGATAGATATTAACTAAGTAGTTCAAAGGAATGTTACAAAAAATATTAATGATTATAATTTGGATTAGTTGGATAATAGAACATAATAATTGGAAACAAATTTGAAATAATTAAAAAAAAAATTGAATACTGATGAATATTAATTGAGTAGTTCAAAATGCAATATCACAGAAGATATTAATGATGAAAATGTGCATTAGTTTGAAAATAGAACATGTTAATAGAAAACAAATTTGAGATAATTTACAAAAAAAAGTTTAAAAACTGATAGATATTAACTGCAATGTTACAAAAAATATTAATGGTGATAATTTGGATTAGTTGGATAATGAAACATAATAATTGAAAACAAATTTGAGGTAATTAAAAAAAATCTTTGAATATTGATGGATATTAACTGAGTAGTTCAAAATGCAATATCACAAAATATATTAATGATGAAAATGTGCATTTGTTGGAAAATAGAACATATTTGAGATAATTTACAAAAAAAAATAAAAACTGATAAATATTAACTGAGTAGTTCAAAGCAATGTCACAAAAATATTAATGATGATAATTTGTATTAGTTGGATAATAAAACATAATAATTGGAAACAAATTTGAGATAATTAAAGAAAAAGTTTGAATACTGATGGATATTAACTGAGTAGTTTAAAATGCAATATCACAAAAGATAATAATGATGAAAATGTGCATTTGTTGGAAAATAGAACATATTAATAGGAAACATATTTGAGATAATTTACAAAAAAAAATATTAAAAACTGATAGATATTAACTGAGTAGTTCAAAGCAATGTCACAACAAATATTCATGATGATAATTTGGATTAGTTGGATAATAAAACATAGTAATTGGAAACAAATTTGAGATAATTAAAAAAAAGTTTGAATACTGATGGATGTTAACTGAGTAGTTCAAAATGCAATATCACAAAAGTTATTAATGATGAAACATTTGTTGGAAAATAGAACATATTAATAGAAAACATATTTGAGATAATTTACAAAAACAAAAAATTAAAACATTAATGATGATAATTTGTATTAGTTGGAAAATAAAACATAATAATTGGAAAGAAATTTGAGATAATTTAAAAATAAAAGTTGAATACTGATGGATATTAACTTAGTAGTTCAAAAAGCAATGTCACAAAAGATATTAATGATGCAAATGTGCATTTGTTTGGAAAATAGAACATGTTAATACGAAGCAAATGATGATAATTTGTATTAGTTGATAATTGGAAACAAATTTGAGATAATTAAAGAAAAAGCTTAAAAACTGATAGATATTAGTTCAAAGCAAAATCAAATTTGGGATAATTTATAAAAAAAAAGTTTGAAACCAGATGGATATTAATTAGGTAGTTCAAAATGCAATGTCGAAAAAAATAAATTCAAAATAATAATTCTGATGTGCATTTCTTTTACAAAACAAATAGATACATTGAAGCAGTGGTCGTCTTGAACTAATTCTCATATAATTTGGCATTGTTTCACATATTCTAATAAATATTCGGAGGACGTCCATTGCCGTCTATTTTTATTGCAGCTAGTTGGCCAGATACTTTAATTGAATTTTGCAACTGGTCTAAGAATTTCTGAATATTTACACGGAATGTTTGTTATTTACTTGACGAGATGATTTCGTTATTAATTTTATGTTAAATACATTTATTTTGCTGAGAAAAACGAAAAATTTAGAGGTTAGATAACTTAAGAAAGTTAAACAACGTGTCTAGTTAATAGAGTTTGGATGAATACACAATATTTAATACCTAAAGTGTCATAATAATTTAGTATACAAGTTCCACATTAATATAAACCGAAGTTTATCTGTCATAGTAATTTGTTAATTGTCAATTAAATTTGAAGTTTACCTTACTAAAATTTATGTCTCCCTTCAAAATTTGTCATAGTAATTTTTATTTTAATGGGTAATCCGCCATCTAAGTCTATTCTCACGTCAACCTAACCCTACTATACCTAACCTAATCCAATCTGATTTTGTAGGTTAATATGCTATCCAAATATATTCTTTGGTCGTTTGAACAAAACAAAACGATTATATTTGTTTTTGCAACGAAAAAATGCAAAACACTAGTCATCGACCTGAAATCTTTAAATACCCGAGCATCAGAAACAATAAATCCAATACACGAAACAAAAACAAACCGATAAAAAGAATCGAAACTCCTAGTGACTAATAGGTTTATTTTTACATCGATTTCTTGATTCACGTTAATTGTGCTTTTTTTTTTCTTCTTCAATCGATTCTATTAATACGAGTGCTTTAGGATTAGCGAAAGGTGTGTGTTTATGTATATATAAATGTTTCCATGCAGATAATTTTCCTTGGCACGTTGCAAATATTTATGTTGTTGAAATGTCCCGACGAAATTGGGAAAATACGTTTATTTCACAGGAAATAAATAAACATAAATGTTGTTCAACTAAATAAGGAAAGAAAAAGAAAGCGGTTTTTCAATAAAATCAATAAATTAAAATTGTTTTGAAGTAAAATACAAAAAATTGTAACCTTTAATAAGTCGAAAAATAATATTTATAAGCTTATATCATTCCTAAAAATAGTATAATCTGAATTTTTTTACCATTAATTCAATAGAGTACATATTCTTTCATTCACTGTAAATTATGAACGGAATTATTCAATGAAGTTATAACGAAATATTTGATTTTTTTATATTTGTTTGTTTTGTCGTTAGAAAATTTATAATATTTATTTTTAATTAAAGTTAGCATTTTCCATTGATTAAATAAATTTTAAACTTATTTAAAAAAAAATTCTTTCATGAAAACTTTCAGGAATTGCTACATTAGATGCACGTGCCGTTTATTTTCTTTAATGAAAGTTTCAGCATATAATTATAGAGAATTTTTGGCAAAGAGAGATTTACACTATTAATACATTGGAATGTAAAACTTGCAAAGTACGTTTGAATTCTATAATTTGCCCCATTAGTAAATCAATTATTTACAACAGTTTTATCTGGTTGAAATTATGTAAGTTTTATATTCAAGTATTGTTACATGTTTTTCTAAGAACTCCACGTATTTTATGTAACAAAAACTTGTATTGGAATTAGTTTACTCCAAAATATAATAGAAAACATAATACAAAAGTATAATTTCTAGATTATTCTGCAAATTTTGTTTCAGTGTAGTACTGAATTTAACATCTGTTATGAATTATATAAGCAGGCCTAGTAATTGATGTTATACTTCGAATTGCTAAGTATTTAAGTGGTTCACCAGATGCTGTTTTCATTGCATTAAGAAACGAATTAAGAAGTAAAATTTACAACTTATAATTGGAGTATAAGTGAACGATTTACAACAATTTATCGATTATAAAGCTCATTGGTTCATACCATATGTAAATGACATCATTGAGAATATGAAATTTGTCTAAATATTTTAATAGTTTTAAATGTTATTTTTCCTTTATTGGAAGACATATGAGAAACACACTTATTACAAGATAGTGGTAATTTTAAATGATGAATGATCAAGTCATGTAAAATTTCAAATAGATCATGTACTTGTCATATGTCAATGCTTAACAGGTGTACCAACTATTAGGAGTACTTGATTTTGTGTACAATTGTATCTGTATGTCGTTTCAATTTTAATAGTTGGTACAAATAAAAATTGTTTATGTCTCATTATATCATAGGTACGAAAGAGTATCTAGGTAATGTAAGAATCTTTCCTTAATATTCCATATATCTATTTCATCTTTGTATGTAGTTAAAGCAACAGGTGTAAAATAATTTCCATTCAATGATCATGTAGTATATGCAACCACTCGTATGGATTCGTACAAATTTGGTCTATGTGAATCATCCATCTGATTTTTTTTCCTAGTTGATCATCATTTTTAAAGCTTCCATGAATCATAATGATCTTATTCTATGTACGTTTACCCTTTTATCTATAGACCAGTTATTATCTGTTATTCGTGCGATGACCGAAAACCCAAAGGTCCAAAACAACTTACACAATAATCGCATTTAACACATGCTCACTTGGACGAGAGAAACCTGTTTTTTATTTTAGGTAGGTAAAATATGCTCGAGCAGCAAAATTAATGGCAAAAACAACATCGCCGAATCCGTACGAATCCTGTCGATCCTTGCGGTACGCACATAAACATACAGTCGTCGCAAGTGGGTTGCGTCGTAAGGACGTCAACTGTAGTATTATAACCAATCAGTTTTACACACTTCATCTCACAGCAGTGTATGCATATTCTGCACTGCCCCATGTAAACGGTTTGTGCTTAAGCTGTGCAGTGTGTCAAGTGGTTGGTTATGTTGTATAAGGAAGAGAGTATCTTAACACCTCCATAAACAAAACACATCTAATACTAAAGCAATGGTAGGTACAACAAACTAACCATGACCATAATTACTTACAATTTCCATGCGATTTCCACATAATAACAACGTTTCCAATAAATTGTGCTGTGCCAAGTTGGGTGACATTGAAACCACATTGAAATATTTATGCAAGCTCTGTAAAAAAAAATATTGAAATATCTTTATTACATCAGTGATCTATGTATAATTGCTATGGTTGCAACAATTATTCATTTATTAAGCTAATTGATGCAAACCACTTGTTGCTTCATCAATTTGTTGGAACTCTTCTTAATTGATGGATCAATTGAATATCCACATTTCCATGGAAACTGTTGTCATCAGTTAGTGTGTCTTGTGTGCAACCTACAATGTCCAACATAATTGATCCATATCTGAAATGTCACTTTATCTAATCTATTTTTTGCCAATTCTTAATTATTATTTTTTTTTTGGTTTGCTCATTGATACGAAACAATATCCTATGAGTAACACAATTTGGTGAGAGTTTTATTTTATTATTTTGCCAATACTTTATTTAATTGGATTTTATAGGATTCAAATATCATTGAAATTGTTTACTTCTTTCATGACTTCAAACATTTGTAACTGAAAATATTATTTTAAAACATATTTCTCATAAACAATATTTTTTTTTTACTAAAATTTAACAAGAAACTGCACACAACAAACTTGATTACTTCCAGCAATTTGTTTTCCTTGATTATTATAATTAATTTAATCACTGTTAATTATAATGTTTGTTCTAGAAATAAACCATTGTTTTCATTGTCTATATTATGAAAGTCAATTTTTACTTAGTCAATAATACTTGAATGTTTAAGATTTCACCTAGTAATATTTTAAACATTGTAACCAACCGTTATTGACAATAATTTTTTTTTTGAATATTAATAATTGCTTTATAAAATATATTTTTATGTTTATAACCAATATGAGTCGAGACACAAACATATTTTTGTGCTCTCAATCATAATTAATGATGCCGCAGTATTATTTGCATCTGGGGAATTCCCCTCAATCACTTGTTTCCGACATGCAACTGTTGCAATGTTTGATTTTCCAATGCGATGAGCGAAAATTGCTGTCATGTCATGTTACCATGGTTATTCTGAATTTAAAATAAACTAATTTTACAGATGAAAGTTTGATTTAATTTAATGTTACTATTTTTATAACCTATATTTTTTTCAAATTTGTTTTGATATTATTTTCAAAATGTTGGTATTACATGTCAAATTTTGTTAATTGTTTTTGACCTACGTCAAAATTTTAAAATTATGTAATATTTATATAAATAAAAGAATTACATTACAATAAGTAATTGATTTCAGTAATTATAATTGAATAGTTATGTTTTAAAAATCGCTAATTATAACAAAGACAAAAAAAGTAGTATTAAAGTTTGTATGATTTATTGGACAGAAAGTTGTTAGATCTTGAAATATGCAGTGAAAGGTTTAATGCCAACATAAAAAAAATATGATATATCGAAATACCGAAAATCAATTCTACAATTGCCTGAGGATAAATTATGAAGGAATCTTCGCTCATTCATCTTCATTTGTTTTAACATTTACACAATACTATTTCTATTTCGAACCTCTGTTTATATAATTTTTTCCTTGCTTCTTTATGTTCAAACAATTTGATGATGCAAAACATCGTTAAAAAAATCTCACTAATTTCCTTGATCTTACCTTTGAATAAATATCGCGTAGTTTGAAATGAAACGTTTTATTTATAGTATTTTTATGTTTAACTGAAAATATAAAATTACATGTGTCTCGTTTCTTTTTCGCAAATTCGCGTTACTTTGCAAGTCACTTGCCAAATATGACAAAAAATACACTTGAAGTGTATGTCTAGTTCAGTTTTAAATTACATAATACTTGACAAGTTATTTGTAAAGTAACATGTAAATCGAATGTTAACATATGGTTGAAAATCTGTTGATTGTTGGTTTCCATAAATTGTTGTGTCAAAAGTAAATATACTTGAAATGAAATAAATAGAAAACAGGTCGTTGAGGGCAAATGTAAATATTTTCTTCCGTATTCTATAGAAACGTAACGGAACAAAAATCAATCGTCGCTGAAATTATTTAACCGCTCGCCTTGATCAATTTCCTACTACCGCGTATTTAGTGAACGAGACAGCCCGTCCAGTTTGCATTAAGCGCTGAACATTAAAGAACATCAAAATTCATCATTCGTGGTTCGCACGTGGGTGGCTTTGCTTTATTTGGATACAAAAAGAACAACACTCAACTATTATAAACTATAAATAAACGTAAGTTAAAGAAACAGAAAGTAACAATTTAAATTATTTCGTAAGTTTCGAATTATTTCAGATGTTAGAATATTTCAAGTAATCTTAAAATAACACTTATACAATAGTTTTTTGGCAAACATTTATAAATGATTGTAAAGTATATTAAACATTTCAAATGAAAATAGGACAAGAAAAGTGACAAACTTAAAAGTGTTTTGAAATTATTTAAAGTTGCGATAGTTTTTTTTTAGCAAAAACAAACATAAATTGTTACAATTTATATACAAAATAGAAACGTACATAAATTTATTTTTGAGAATTATAAATATTTAAAGTTTATTTTTGCCAGAATCTAATAAAATGACATCAATTCTTCTTTATTGACATACATCTGACATAAGTCAGTTTAGGTTATGATCAAAATTTCAATTTTTTAATGTATACTTTTGCATTACACTTAAATCTGAATGGGTAAAAGTAAACAATAATATTATATATACATAAAATTTTGGCAAAGACAAATAATGCGATTCACATTTTCTTTGGCATGGCATTGTGTCTCTAATTTGGAGGTCATATATTCTAGCTCCCATTTAAATTAAATTATATTAAATTTGCTTTAGTGGAAAACAAAATTAATCTTAAGCTTTAATTTGACGTTAAAAAGTTGTTTATTATCGACAATTATTATCAAATGTTAACCTGCAAACAATCTATATTTGATTGACAGTTTAATCAAAAATGACATAATAACAAATTATCAACTGTCAACCTTCAATTCTTTAGCAAATAAATTGAAATTTTAATAATTAATTGATATATGTCAACCTTCAAACCTTATAAGTAAATTATATTTGGTTATGACAAATAATTTACTAGTATGAAAAATTCTTGCAAATCTTAAAACTTATATCAAAATGAACTTATAATTATGAACTCATTTTATAAGTAGATAATATTTGAATCCACATGAGTTCAATCATGAATTTAAAACTATTTGAATATATTTGTTATCTGAAAAACTATAAATGAAGCACGGGCATTCAAGATTATTTATGTTTGTGTTATTAGCATTCATTTCTAGCATTGAATTGCATGCATGATTCATAAGTATTACATGGCGTTTGCTCAATAGAACAGTTTGATTAAACGAAATGGATTTGTGGAGAGCGCGTGATACATTTCTCATTCTCAAAACACTAATATTTTCTACACACTGAGCAAACAATAGTTCAGCATTTTTCATTCAGCATAAATTCATTATTTTAAAATCCAATAAATAAGTAAATATTTACTTTAATTTATATATATTTACATAAACGTTCTAAACGTTTAATCTACCTGATAATTTAAGTTTTATAAGATTTCATTCTTATATTTTTACATAGTTTAAGTATTAGTTTTTATTAAAGAAAAACATTTATAAATTGTATATTTGAATTTACAATTTATATATTTTTTTTTCTTTAAAATTATTCTACACTTAATCCTATATTACAATTAAATTAATTTTATTAAATTATTATGTAATTGTTATTACAGTTAAAAATATTTAAGTTATATAAATGCGTGTGAAAATCTCATTGTAATCACATATTTTAAAAGCAAAAACGACAAAATTCATCTAGAATAATGTTATGTTACAGTGTTAAATTCTTATCGCTCAATTGTATTGTGTGTTGTTATTTTCGTTTCACATTTCCTGATTGCGTAACACACATATATTTTTGTATTGTTTGTTATATCTTGAAAAGTAGAGACCTTTTGTTGAATTTTTATCATCAAATTAACAATTTTGCTATCAAATGTATACACCGTTATGTATACTGTTACAGGTCCCGTTTAACGATGTCTCATTTTACAACTAGTCAATTTAGAACTTAAAAAATACTTACAAATAGTTACCTAAGAAATGAATAAAAAATCACTTTCTTGGTGATTTAGATCAAAAATTTATTAGAATTTTAATTACTAAGAATATTCAAAACAATTGATGATTTTTATAAATAATTGAACAAGTTAATATTATTAAATATTAACTTTCGGTTAATTTTTCAATCAAATAATTGTTAATTAAATAATTTTTAGTGCTACTTCCTAGATACACGATTCTTCAATGTCAAAACTATTCATGTAAATATGCTAGACGTCTGTTGTTAATTACAAATTCCAACAGAAAGTGTTTGTGCGTTTAGTTTAGTGTACTCTACAAAATTTGGAACACATGTTTCTGCAAGACGTCATGTTTAATTCACACGGCGTACGTACACATGACACCTTATAAATTCGTGTCATTTACATTTTAAAGTGTTTGTTTACCAAGCACAATGTGAACATTCGATTATATAATTGATGTTTATTTAACAAATATGTTCATTGCAATTATTAAAATATTTAAATTTTACAAAAGAATCTATTATTTATCAGTAATTTTTATAGGTTGGGTTGAAAATGGCAGCTGTCACATTAGGTAAATGCGTCAAAAATGTTGTTATAAACAATTGGGTCAAGTTGGAAAAAAGGCTGCGAATCGTTAAGTTATAACATAAATACTAGATGTAATTTTGATTTTGGGAACTTCTGATATTGATTTTCTTCATTAACGTGTCCCAATTTCTTTTCAACGTCATCTTATTTTTGTTGTCCTACTTACTATTATTTAGAATATCAGCAAAAAAGATACATAATTAACGTAACCTTACATAATTTAACCGCATCAAACCTAACCTTAATTAAAAAGAAGTTGCGAATTTGATTACATAAGAATTTTTTGTTTTATTTTGTAAATATTACTTGGAGAACATGTATTGTTGATAAATATTTGAACATATTATTAAGTAAAAATATGTGATTTGCGAAGTTGTAGTTAACAGAATAAAAGTAACGAAAAACAATAGATAAGATGAACATAAAAATCCGATCATCTACTGTATTTTTAAACAAAATCAATATGTTGTTGTAAAATCAAACTAACAGTAAACAGTGTACAAGTCAGAGGTCACCGAACTTGTTCGTTCCAGCCTTGATCTGCAAAATACTTTAATGTTATTCTGCATTGTGGTGATTTCATCTCAGATCTTGACCCATTGTGTGTACATTGGAAAAGCGAGCGAGCTCGACGATGATGCAATCCATTTAGAAACTTATCCGACATTGAATCGTAGCATTTCCTTTCTCGTCCAAGCATAAAGTAGTTTCAACTCAAAAACTAATAGATTTCTTTATACATTTAACGTTGTTTCTAGACGTGTGTAATTCTATTTTAATGGTGCAAAACGTTTGCCAAAATAGTTACATAGTTTGTTTGATTTTCAAGAACAATTTTCAATAACATTTCGATTTACAATCGATCAGCTCATAAATTTATAATTTAGACAGTCCATTATCATCAAAACGCTCTTGAATTCTCAGATGCTATCGAGTATTCTAAGTATTTGAATAATATTCAATATTTGGACGTTAGTAACATGATTTGGTTAAAGAAATAACAAGAGGCGAAGGAAGAATTTCAAATAAATGAATGGCTATAGTTTTTACAACAAATAAGCTCATCAATTTCAATCAATTTATACCGTGAATGTATTTTGAGAACTTTGCATTTCCAGACGTTCTGATATTATTCCAATTATAAGTTTTCGCTTTTCGAAAAAGTAATTCTCAGTATTTGAAATAATTTTCAATATTTATATTTTGGTTCTTAAATGGTGATTTTCTTAGTAAATTGTAAAATAATTATAATACATAAGAATAAAAATATATATCTGAAGAAATAAGAGAGTTAATGAACAATTTAACATCAAAAAAGGCCCCACGTTGGTCGCCTTTCTTATATAACGTGTTATAACAACCGGTAGGCGTTGCAAAGCCATTGTTGTTTTAAATTTAGTTGTTCCTGTGTTTCCATAGTAGCAATCTGTTAATTTAAATAAACCATTCTCAGTTTTTACAGTCTCGTTCTAGCAAATATTTGCAATGAAATAAACGCACGAAGATAAAAGCGGTAGCTCATAAAAAAAAATAATCCCGGGAGTCTAACTGCGTTTAGAGAACGATATTATTTGCGAATGGGCGAAGATAAACAGAACAAACAGTTTTTGTTTACTGTTGGTAAACACGGATGTTTTCGATGGTTGCTGGGCCTCTTATCAGGAAGCTGCGAACCCAATTAGTAGTTAAGATACTTTCCAAATAGAGTGCGTTTTTCTTTATTCAATTGCTTTTCTTCTGTGTGTTTGCAGAGTCTCCTCGTCCAATGTCCGTTTGGAGCACAGTCGGCCTAACTTTAGGCAACAACTTCGCAGGTGCCAAATCCGCAACAGATTCTTCAAGCACGACCCGACTGTTCCAGAGGTCTCACAACAAGGTAAGCACACGCGACAAGTAGTATGTTTTAAAAAAAAAGTTTGCAAAAGTCGACGTTGTGTGCATGATTGATTGATCGTCCGGTAAATACTTCTTCCTGATCAAAAAAAATCATTGAAAATATACGAAAGCAAAGCGAAGAAAATGTAAATACATTTGCAGAATTTTAGACGAAATATCAATGTTTATATATGCGAAAAAAGCGTGTTGAAATGAATCTTGAAAAGAACGGAATATTAACCAAAGTGCTTTTAAAACACATTTTTTTTCAAGAAGTTTCTAAATTTAATTTTAGCTTAGATAAACATAAACAATCGAATTATGAAAATATATAATGGGAATGTTGATACTTATTCCTGATCAAACAGAAAATTACAAAATAAAAAAACTCAATACAATAATATAAACATCATAAATAAAAAAAAAAACTGCTTCAAATGTCTATTGACCCTGTCATTTTTATTAGTCAATTTATGTCTTTACATTACAGAAATTAGATAAAAATGCATTGGACCTAGTTAGGATCCTTGAGGAACTTTGCAAACTAGCTTGTTGTAGAATTAATAATATAATCAAATTAAAGAAGTAACAGATGGTAATGAATACGTGATTAGGATTGTTGTTAGTCAAGGTATTACTGTATACTATGATTTTTCATTAAGAAATTCCACGATGGAAGGACACGACGAGAAAAAAAAACTAACAGTCAATGACGATCTTATTTAAACAATATAATTAAACGGAAGAGAGACAACGTCAAGGTGCTTTAGCGGATTAAAGGTATAATTTGTGATATAATTGGTTTTTCATCAATGAAATAACGATTGAAGTGAACGCGTTCACTTAGAATCTATTACTTTCATAGTTTCCTATTCATGACATCATCCGATATTACATTACGACGACGCATTATGATTACAAACATTTACAGAACGTCTGCGAGGAGGACGTATGCTAATCGAAGGAGGAATATTTCTGTCTCTAAAAAAAAAATAAGAAAATAAATAACTATTCATGGTAATGCTCGAAACCAAGGATATTGCGATACGCGGAAACAATTGGAAATAATTGCACGCTCTGAAAAACGGAAACGACGATTCAATTGCAACTTTATTTCAGATCAGAATTCTACGTAATTCAGGGCTGCTGTATTTAACGAATTATGTATATATACATAATAATATACGAGGATGTTTATTTGCAGGATTATTTTCTTTATATTTATCTAATTATAAATATAATTTCATAGTCCAACTATAAGTTGTTACATAACTTATGGTTAATTAACTTGACGTTGTCATTAAATTTATATTAAAACGTCAATTTGACGTATCTCTAAACAAACAATTGTTATTGCCAACTTATTAATAACATTCAACTGCAGATATGCAAGTCGTTACACAACATTTAAAGGATGTAAATCCTTCAGAAAAGCGTCTCTAATTGTTTTATTTATAACTTAACCTAATATAACAAATCTAATATGTAACGTAACCTAAATGTTACTTAACCTACAATTTTTCTTATTTTGTCATGAAGAACTTATATTGTAAATAAATTCTGAATTTGTTGTACGAAATTTTATATTAATTGTACGTCTTATGATTTTGTTTTCTTAAAAAAAAGAACCGTATTTCACATATGACTGGATTCTATTTTGCACACTTTAACATTCTAACTTTATTAATCATCGCGTTAATACAGGAAATGTGGTTTGTGGTTTTTTTTATAACGAAACTCATTCAATTTTCCATCGTATACGATATTTTATCAAACCACATGTGTTTTAAATTTTGCTCAAAAGTTGGTGCATAAAACATAATTTGAACGTTTGGAAAACTTTGTATGGAATATGGATTTTTCATAATTATTTCAATTCTGCCATCTAAATATCATCGTTTAATTATTAATAGTGTCCTTGAAAAATAATTACAAGAAAGTCAATTCATCAGTTGAATATTTTATAGTTTTTACGCTATATTTGTCAAGTACGTGATTTGCGTGTAACTCATCTACTTACGCTAGTAACTATAATACCTGCTATCATAATAATCACGTATTGCATATACCTTTTAAGTTGGTACACACATAACAAGTACTTTTCCAAGTTGTCAATTACATGTCTTTGAGATTTTACTATTATTGTCATCTTAATGTACCGATTCTTAATCATTTACAAAAATATACAAAGATTAATAATCTAATGGTTAATGTTTTTTTTATAGTTGGTTTCCTGAATATATATTTTTCTTGGCGCGTGTATTATTACCAAGAAAATGTTATAAAACTGAAATGAATAGAAACGTGCTTGGAAAACAATCGCTCTCCAATTTAGCAACGCTAATCACTTAAGTACACATGCACAAGCGCATTGGAATATTATTTTTATCGCTTTAATGAAACTGCGCTTCTTTTTATTTATAATTGCACAAATATTTATGCTTATATGATTATAGAACCAACTGAACGCATGTCTCTGTATATTTGCGTTACGACATTGCGATTATGTAATTTTAATAAAATATTCAAAATTATACAAAAAAAAAAAATAATTGACAGTTATATTATTACTAAAATCGCATGTTCATATGAAAATAAGTTCGTTTTTTTAATTATTTTTTAGAATTACTAAATTTGAAATAACATGTTTTGTCATAAATTAAAAAAAAATATAATAAGTAAGTGGAAATGTAATATAAAACAAAAATCCGACCACATTTCTTTCCTTTTACGAAGAAACTATTAGAATTATTAGTTTATATGCAGTTTGGGTTACTGATGTTTATTTATGTATAGATATGGATAAATGTTAAGGAGTGAATGTTTCATAACGAATCATTGTTAAAGTTCTAATTTTAATTTCAACTTATGTTTATGCAATTGAGTAAAACAATTAATTACCTAGGCAACCGATTTGTTATACTTATTTGACGAGTAAGTGACATTTCATGATCATGATCCATCATCAAAATAAACCGAAACTGTATTTGACTAAAACTTATTCAATTTTATTATTCAGAGCATGAGTCACAGTCGTTCTCTTACGTACTATGATTACAAACCTTGCCAATTCGTAAGTGAACGAAAAGATCTTCTGAGTATCCATCGAGACGTTCGAATCTAACGTGTGTTTCTTTCTTGATGTCTGCAGTGCAGGATGTCGCAGTCCGGAGATGAACTGCACACGGCCAGATACCTGTCCTGGAGGAAGCTGCACCTTAGTCGCGCCAAATTGAAGGCTTCCAGCAAGACGTCCGCCCTCCTCTCCGGTTTCGCCATGGTAGCGATGGTCGAACTACAACTACAGAATCCCGAGAAGATACCAGCTGGAATACTGATCGCATTCGCCGTCATCACGACCCTCCTGGTTGCTGTCCACATGCTCGCGTTGATGATCTCCACCTGCATCCTCCCGAACATCGAGGCCATCTGCAGCCTGGATGCCATCAACCTGGTGGACGAGAGTCCGCACGAACGTCTGCATTGGTACATAGAGACGGCGTGGGCGTTCTCCACGCTGCTTGGGCTGATCCTCTTCCTCGCCGAAATAGCGATACTCTGCTGGGTCAAGTTTTGGGAGATCAATCAGATCGCAGCGTGGTCGGGGTGCGCGATCCTCCTGCCCATCCTCTTCGTGTTCCTTGCCTTCGCCATACACTTCTACAGGTCCCTGGTGTCTCACAAGTACGAGATGACGGTGTCGGGAATTAGGGAGCTGGAGATGCTCAAAGAGCAGATCGAGCAAGGAGATGCAGATCATAACAGGAGCAACGGGGTCGGAGACCTCATCTCCGGCGTGCACATCGTATGATTGCCATGACAACCGCTCTAACAAAGATAAAGATGATTGTATCCATAGGAACGTGAATCTCGCCTACACCCTTTTACTCATACTAAATAGGAACGAGAGAGCGAACGTACTGCAGCACGTGCAATACGCCACAAAACTTGTTTCAAAAACAAATACACAATTACTATATTTATATATTAATTAACAAAACAAATAAGTCGTTGTCATTCCTTAATTCTAGTGCAAGAAATGTAAAATACGCGTGACTTAATAACGGCTCAAATACTTGTGTTTAGGCTTCCGCTTCCTTCTTCGATTCAAGCCAATATTCCGCGCCGACTTTAATCATCAGCGCTCGAATATTGTCCGAGAGGGAAGCGATACTTAAAAGTGCTTAAGACATGACACGGAATTATATTAATATCATTATTTTTTATTTATTTTAATTATATTATTATTACCTTTTAGAATTGAAAAACTGTGATTGTTACTCAATTAATTAATTATATTATCTCGGAAGCGTGTGTACATATTTACTTGTGAGCGGAAAAAAAAACATATTTTTTGAAATGACGGTTTGTTGGGGTGCGTGTATACATTTCTTTTTTTATATACATATTTATGTAACATATACGCGGAACATGATTTTTTTGTATTGTACGTCGATTTGATCGTGAGAAAATAAATGAAATTTGGAGGGATTTTCTTATAGAGTGTTCAATGATTTCTCGCTGGAGTCCAGCGATTCTTGAAGATTATCTTCGCTGTCCTCCCCCAATGCTCTATCCTCGGCCATCTTGCACACCATATCCGGATCCTTCAACTCCAACTAAAATAATGCAAATAGATATAGTTCTCTAACTTATTTAAGATGAATTTTAAAGATAAAACTATAGATATTCCAATTAGCTTCTTTTTAAATTTTTAGTGATGACCATTTTCCTGTTATAAGCTTTTGAAATTTCGATATTTTTTTTTGTTTGAAACTCACCAGTTGCATGAGGTATTCTCCTGGGCAACAGCAGATCTCGTAGTAGGGAATGTAGACCAAATGACTGGTAACGCAGATATCCTTGACCCAGACTCCTTCCTGCATTTCTCCGACGTGCAGATGAAAGTACCGTCCTCGTCCATGCTTGAGGTCGTTCTTCCAGCCACCCTCGTACCTGTTACCATCCGGATACACGTACATACCTAACCCGTGCTTCACATCGTTGGCCCAATCTCCGTCGTAGAAGGCTCCATCGGCCATCCAATACTGTCCATATCCGTGTCGCTTGTTGCACCGGAAGTACCCCTTGTAATAACTGTGATCCGGATAATGCCTCTCCCCGTACCCATTGTAAAATCCGTCCTCCCAATTTCCCCTGTACTCCAAAACAAGCACATTTTCGACGTCCTTAGCCGCGGCTATGCCGAATCCGTTCGGATAATTTCCTGACCAATTACCCTCGTAGTACTTTTTGCTCTTCATCTGCATACTACCCAAACCTAAAATGCACCATCAACAATCCAAATAACATCATAACCATAAGCAACGTACTTTCCTTCTTGCTGTCCTTCCATTGGCCCACGAAAACGCTCTTTTTATTCGTATTGATGGCATGTCTCAAGCCCTGTCTGTGAGCTAGATTCTGCAGAACGCGAGAACGCGGCTTCTCGTACAGTTTGCACTTCAGGAATGGCATCGTATCTTTTCACTTAGGCTCTGATCAATGGGAGAGCATCGTTTTAATAGTTACATCGATACCAGGCTTATTACGAATTCGTTTTCCGATCGCATTGCGTGCGTTCAACGAATCGAAATTTTAATGGAATGTTTAGAGAGGTTTCCGCGAGCGATGGAACGAGAACTATTTGTCAAAAAAAATACAAAATTGATTATTTAATTGAGGGGAAAACTGTCAGTGCCAATCGTGCCAAGATACATGCCCTTTTCAGAAATAGACCCTTCATTCCTTTACAACACATCAAGGTGAGAAAACGAAAGGTCATCATGAAATAATGCAAATTCTATATGTATATATCTATATTGTAGATACTAACATATTTCAAATTTCTTGCATCATAAGTAAAGTATGTTCTTTATTTTTCAATGTATTTATTAACTTTTTTTTAAATCTATTAATAATCAATTTAGTAGAATCAATCAATTTATAATTGAATTTATTTTCCTTTTGTAAGCTTCTAAATTGGCTACATGTACACTTGATATAATTTTTGATGTTTTCAGTTTATACTGCTAATCCTGATGTTAATTAGATCATCCAATACTCAAATTAAAGCTGAAAGTCTCATATTTTCAACAAGCTTACTCGCAGCCTTCTACCTCCATTTGTTCGTCTGGTATGAGCTGAAAAAAAGTGTCGTTGCTGAAAATGAAAATCGTCACGTTTCATTAATTTTAGAATAATCACGAAGCAAAATTACACAATTCAACAAAAAATGTAAACTGGAGACCGTTGTGTTTCGAATTATACAATTCTAGCATTGATATTTTGATTTTGAATGGTTCTGAAAATTACCGAAATTTTGCGCGATTTTTGCGAAATTTTCGAATTTCGTTAAAACTTGAAAAATAATGAACTTTTTTCTGATTTTGTTGCACAATCAGGTGCCAATTTTCAGCTTTTGTCTGTTATTCAAGATTTTTCTTGATTACTCATAAGTTAAATAACTTTTATACATGTTTATTGTTATGTAAGTCTTCAGTTTTAGATTAATTTCAGGATATCCACGAAGACTTTATTCTCATTATTGTATAATCAGGTGCTTGTATTGCGCTATAATATTGTGTTGTTATATTATAAACGATAAGCTGTGTTTTTCTGAATTTCTCTTACATTTTATTGTTGCATAAAAAGATCACTACCGTTATGCAATTTATTGTGTAACAAAAGTTACGTAATGTACATTAATTACCTAAATGAATACAGACTTTATTTTGTATTTATGTATGATAAGTTGCCTATGTATCAATGTTAGGGAAAACATGTTTATTTTTGGTAATACATGCTAACATGCAATTGCAGTACATGTTAATTAATGTTTTTTTAATGTTAAGTTAATTAATAGTGGAAAATTTGATGATGTTCTTTCTAAGTTTTGTTTTCCTAATAGTTGGTACGCTTGTAAAATTAACCTCTTTGGTCCGAATTTAATATAAGTTCAATGAGAAGCGTTGTCCATTGTTTGCGGTTATAGTATTGGAAATTGTTGTTTGTTTGTTGCGGCTTTTGGTTTACAGTTGTTTTTCTTCCAATTCGATTCGAAGATCATGGATGAACTGAGCAAAGGAAAGAAGCGGAAGTCGTGTCAAGGTATAATCGAGTTAAGTGATGATGAAAAAAGTGCTCAGCTCTCGAGGAAGAACGATAACGAAGAGCCCGTAAAAAAATGCCCAAAAATTTCTAACCTAGCAAGCGGTGCCGACGATGGCCTGATTGATTTGGTCAGCGAGGCGAGCAACGAGAACGGTTCAAATGATTCCAGCGTCCAGGTGATCGAACCTAATGTCTCAGTAATCGAAATCCATGATTCAATTGTCGAGGGGGATTCAATAGAGAGCGTCGAGATGTGTGTGGTCGATTCAACATCCCTCAACACTACTGCAGTGAAGGAGTGCAAAGATGATCAGAATATTGTCAGAGACAGTCCACATGAATCGACAGGAGGCAATGCTGTCCAAAGCATACAACTGTCAGACGACAGTGCGAAGCCTGCAGACTCAAGCTCACTGGACTCCACTCCGAAGAAGAAAAGTAGCAAGAAGAAGAGCAGGAATTGTTCAGATTTTATAGCGACGAAAGCATCCACATTCAAAGGAATGAATGAAGACGCTGATGGATCTCTTATTGTAATTGACAAAGTCGGCGATTGCCAGACGGATGAGGAATGCGAACTGGCAGACCCTGATGGAGAAGAACCCACCTCCAATTCACCCTTGATAACAATAACATTTAAAAATTCAAATATAAAGTCCAGGTACAAATATAAGTTTACTAAATTCCTGGCCAAATTCAAGGAGTTGAAAGCTGTGGAATCAAAACATACCATTCAGATGGTAGCTAAGAGAGATTCATTGTTTGTACTTGACACACAGCCATCTGATCATGGAGAGAATAACACTATGTACACTACAAAATATGAAGTAACTGGGGCTCAGAAGGAAAAGAAGGAAGATGATAAAGTTAAATTCGTGCAGACATGCTTTAACTGTGATGGTTCACATTCCTTAAAGGATTGCCCAGAACCAAAGGACTTTCATAAGATAAACCAAGCCAGGAGGCTTTTCAAACAGAATAATAATGGACAGTCTAACGTGTAAGTGTTAAAATTCTTGTAATTTATTAAAGCATTCATTTAATTTTATTATAGTCGATACCATGTTGAGGAAAATGCTGAGTATTCTCATTTAGTACCAGGGAAGGTATCTGACAAGCTGAGGAATGCCTTGGGGCTAGGTAGTGATGAGATTCCAGCACATGTATATAAAATGAGGCTGATGGGATATCCTCCTGGATGGCTGCAGGAGGCAAAAGTGGCTGCATCAAATATGAATATTTACTTGGATGTATCAAAAATTGGTAAAAAGAAGAAACAGAAGCAGGAAACCATTGATCCTGAGAAGGTTGTGGATTATCCTGGTTTCAATGTGCCCACAAAGCAAGGAATTTTTGATGTGAGTATTGAATGTGTTATTGAAAAAAAAACAAGTCGATATTCTAAAGTTTGTTTATTTTGTCCTTAGCATTATAACAAATATAGAGTTCCTGCATTCTCGGAGATGTGCAATAAGAATAAAATGATTGATTGGTTCAACAATAAGGCGATTGACGAAGCCGAGGATCAACAATCATCTGACATGGATTTAGATGCTGATGCATCACAGGAAGCTGCATCAGAGGTAATATTTTTTTTTATAATTGTTACTTCAATTTCAACATTTTTTTTTATTTATAAATAACTTGTCCGATTTTGAAATATTTATAAAATGTTTAGGAAACTTTTAATAATTATCATCATAGTAATAATTTCAGAAATTGTTAAAAAGTTGTTGGAAATTTAATTTTCTGTTTGATAATTCAAAATCTATTAAAAGATTATGAAGCATCAGAAAATACTGCTGAGAATGAGCGTAATTCGAACTGATAATATTATTATTTACTAATAATCAGGAAAGTTTTCCTGAAATTATCCTTAGTATGCAACACAATATATTATACTGTGATAACGAAAAAAAATAAGCTATAAATATACTCGGCCTACACTTACAAAACGTGTTTGTTCGTCGTGAATTCTTGCCAGGTGATTTGGAACAAAATATTTTCATTGTCGTACCTGTATACAATTTCAATGCGAAGTATTGATTGGAGAAAAGAGGTCGTCGACCTACGACCCACACAGAATGAACTACATATATTTTTAGAATCACAAAGCGGATTTGATTAAAATTAAAGTTCTCTTCATAGAGTTCATAATGATTCTTAGCAATAAATAAAAATCTTCTATGAAAATTATTAGTTTCGTTTGCAAACTTTATTTTATTATTTACGCTCTTCTATTCTAATATTGAAATAAAATTTATGAATGTAAAGTGTACGTTCGAGCGAACAAAATGTATTTTTTTATATAAAGCTTTATTATTGTCGTTTCAGGATTCAACTTCGTTGCTGGATTTGAACTTGCAGAAGGAACAACTCTTGACACAGCTGAGCGAAAGCGGTGAAATCATCGACGAATCCGAGCAGAAAGACGAGGATAATAATGAGGATGCATCAAAGGACACCTCGTTGTCCGTGGTCGAGGATGAAGCGACGAACAGCGTGAAGGCGAGCATCTTCGGAACGCCAATCCTGAAGTCCGCATCAGCGTTCTCGAGGTTGCCATGCTCCGAGAACTTCTCCAAAGAGATGTCACCAGTAATCAACTTCGAGAACCTACCAAACTCGACCGGAAAATATGAACAGATGACGGGAGTGTTGAACAAAATTCGAAAGACACTTAAGAGCGGCCAGGACAAGACATAAATGGATTTAGAGCATCGCGGATGCACAGTTTCAACGTGTTTTTTTTTATATACAGAAGAAGAAAATTTGTACATTCTATTTAGGTTCGGAAAGAGATAACCACAGTTAATCACAGTACAAAGAATTAACTTTTTAAGAAGCCATTTATATAGTAGTAGATCCGTTGTTGTGTAAACAAATACCCAAACCCAATTCAAAATTGTGATTTCTTATTTTTTCTTGTATGTACATTTATTTAAAATAATATATTTTAATATACAATAAATATATTATATATGTATCAATACATAATTCCATAGACACGACATGGATGCAATATTCTGTTCTTTATTATATACTTCTATTTTTTTTTTCTTGTTTTATTTAAATTTATAAGTGTGCCTTAAGTGGTTAAACAATTCAACTTAACTTAAGGTTGAAAAATTAAAGGAAAATATATATATATACTTTTTACTTGTATTAAAAAACAAAGAAGAAATTTCGTTCGTTTCTTTTGTCGCAAGAAAGACCTGCCACCTAAACACTGTACAAAAGAAAGAGAGGAATGTTATGTGAATTGAAAGGACTAAAGAAACGTTAAATTTATTCTGTGCGCTTTTCACCCTATCTGCTCACAGTTTCTTGCAGCCATGATTAGAAGATTCATGCACGGATCGGGCTAATAGACTAATGAATTTATCTAAAGGATATTCGCATTAGCTACGGATTATTACAATTATATCAGCACCGGGATTATCTATCTAATAATAAAAAGGGGTTCTTTGTTTCATTTTTTTTTGGGATTCTTAAGCGAGCAAATACTACTAAGAAATATGTAAGAAAAGAGAAACAATTCAGAAACTTGTGGGTGGTGGAGTGGGCGGATTTCCGCGGGAACTCTGCAAAAAATTAAAAAAAAATATTAACACTAAACAATAAGAATTTAAATTAATTTGGGGCGTATGCTTACATCATTGTTGCGCGGTTTGCTGGTGGCTGGAGGGTTGTTCTCCCTACGGTTCATGTAAATCATTTGGATCAGCAGGTATACAAGCAGCATCACCACAGCAAATGTGTAATTGTGTGGATCAACTGGAGTAGACTCTTCACCAGGAAGACCTACAATTGGAAAATTATAAATTAGCATTGTGCAAAACGATTTGCTGCAATCTGCAGTAATTTACCTGTCTGGTAGCATTCTGTGTCTGTGCAGTCATTCTGTGAATTCCTCAGCTGGAATCAATGCTTATTGTTAATAGGTGTACTACAATTGTTGATGGAAAAACTCACCATGGCCAGGAGTCTGCACATGGAGACCTCATGGGTCCAAGTGCATTCGCAGGGGTCGAATCCATTGTCACCCATTTCTACTGCCTTTGAATTCGTACCTAAACTACCAATTAAAGTAATGGATGCTTGCAACAATATGGGAGCGAAATTCAATATTGAAAAAGGTACTTACCAGTTCTGGGAAATAGAGCGGAGCTTTGAGACGGTTGCCTGGATCTTTTGTGTGTTGTCCTGAAGAAACAATTACTATCGGAACGATTCTTCTACGACGCGACACTATTCGATCCCTGTCCAAAACGCCTCTGTTTATGGTTGACGATGCGAGAGAGGACCAATGCTTATGGAATATCTGTATTCTAGTTCTTGCGTTCGCGCAGTAGTTAGCATTAAGTGCGCCAAAACTTTTGAAATATGAAAATTTGCATCAGTAATCTATTTTCTACAATTTATTAACTCTAGCATTAATACGTTACATAAGTCATAAAATATCATCATCATATCACATATCATATTATTTTTTTTAAATTTGAATTAAAATTAGAGTTTATTTTTAGTACAAACTGTTCAAAACACATTAACATTTATTTATTCCTTTTTTTCAATAATTACCATATTTATATTTAATTTATAAACTGTGTAATTTCGTCGACTTGTGCATTCAATTTTGTTTATCAAATGTATTTATTTATAATGCGATGTACGGAAATTCCCGACTGCGGTTTCCTCTTGTTACATATTAAAGAATATCATAAATATTGCATTTCTTAGGTTAGCTTAAGCTAGGTTAGATCTAATATTAAGAAAAGTCAATCTCCACCATTGCTTTAAATATATTTAGAACTTCCACTGCTTATATTTAGTAGAACCAATTATATCATACTAAAATCATTGGATAATTTTAATATTTGAATTACTTAATCGTTGATACTTTAGAAATATAATTAGAAATTTTTAAAACTCTGAAATTAAAATGGTTTTGTTTATATAAGAAAATGTATCTTTTAAGTATACAGATTATGTTAAGAGTAAATGATTAAAAAAAAACGTGTGGTAATATGGAAAGTTTCACTTTATTGTTCCATTCATATAATAGGAAATAAAATGGGTCGATTAAAGCACTTTTTTTAGAGTAAATCATTAGGCGTGACTCAAAATATCAGTAAATTATTTACGTGCAAATCAAAACAAATCTATATATTTTCAATTTATGACTATTTGTTTGTTTCGTATTAAGTACTCATTGTTAGTCAACTAGACGTAATTTGGTTGGTTTAGTAATCAGTAATTGCGTTTTAAAGACAAATTGATGAAGATGACATAAACCTTTTCGTAATTCTGTATTAAACAATTTTTTTTTCTAAGACAAACTTTCTGAATCTTATACATAATTAAAAACGTATTTAAGTGGAAATATTATGTGAATATTAACCAAGATAATGTCGTAATTATTATAATTGTATATATTGTACTTCAAGGACGTTGCATTGTTATTGCAGCGTTTCATTATTATTATTTTTTTTGCTGGAAAACATGCAAATAGTGAATATTTTGTTAGTAATGACTTTATGAGTTTGTTGTTGTTGTTATTAGTTATCAAATCCTGCCTGAGCGCATACTGCAATTGCAGTTAACGAATGCCTTTTATTCTCTTGATTGCCTGGCTTCGAGCAATTGAAAGAACGACACGTGTTTCCTTTGTAACATTGATAACATTGTGATAACAAATTGCTTTTAACATTTAATTTCGCGCGCACGAATTCATACTCGTCGAAATCCCATTGGCTTTCGCAGTTTTCCAAATTTTCCTAAAGCACTAGTCTCATAAAGTTTTTCATTTTTAGAGATTTACACAAAAACTGTAAAGATTTATAGATAATTTATGGTAACATGAGGAAGGGTCTTCTATTGCGCATCTTCTGATATATAAATCGTCAATTAATGACAAAGATATGAACAATTTTCTTCATATCTTCATGTTTAATTACTTGATAACGAGAAATGACAGTTAGGTCATAATATATGCAAATTATAGATAAAGCTGTGGGGTTTCTTCCGGTGATATGTTTTTTACTTAAATATAATTATTTGAGCATTTGTTACATCTCAAAACTCGTAATTTAGTCTTTTTAGCGCTGAATTATAATTATGAATTTAATAGAAAATGTAGATTTTCAAAAAGGTTTGATATTAACTTATTGGTTTAAATATGTAAAATATTTTCGAAATAAAGCAAATTAATGTTGCGAGCTACTAGGTTCTTGGCAAATGAAAAATATTTTGTTTTTATATATATGCAACTGAATATACACGCATGCACATGTAGTATGCTACAGTAAAGATGTGCATATGAAATCTCACATTTTATTTAATTACTCAATAAAGTGAATAGTGAAACATATTCAAAAATATACATAATATGTATATACAAAGTTTTGAAAATGATGTAGAAGGCGGGAAATCTGGGACTTCTCTTCTCATTGTCACTCGTTATGCGAAACATCGCTCGTTAAGCGAGTCATTTTTCTTACAATTAATTTTGCTCGTTATGCGAGGTTCCACTGTATTCTCATATTTTTTGAAAACGCTGTTGGAATGCATTTTTTTTTATCAATTTTGACGATTAACTAGAAAACTTAATTATCAGATGGAATTATAATAAAACTATAAATATTAAAAGAATAGCTAAAAACACAAAGTTATAGAAAAACTAAAAATTAAAGGGAAAGAAATCGCGGTAAAAACATGTGTTACCTATATTGGAAAGACACTTTACGTTCTAAGAAATATAACAATAAATTTCTAAAAAATATACGAGAAACCATGTGGTCTCTATTCTCCCCTGTTACGTAAAAAATCACTTACTTGAAAGGAGATACTAAATACTATTGTATAAACAAATGTAATGACGTATTTAACATGCGGTACTCAACTGGTATGGCGTGACAACCCGGCGGTCTCCAGTTCCAACAATTTTAATGAACCCATGGGAAGGGCTTACGCAATCGCCTGGAAAGTACCTAAACAGGAGCGCGAAATTTGGGGATTTATGGTAGTACCATGGGGGCGTAGCTCAGATGGTA